>NC_029776.3:89516318-89578648 GCF_000817695.3 Arachis duranensis
GGATACAAGACAAGTGTACTGTTCAACTTGATGTTCCCACTAGATGGAACTCTACATACACCATGCTTGAAAGTGGTTTGAAGTTTCAAAAGGCATTCAAGATGCTAGGGGAGAGAGATACAGAATATGCTCTAATGCAAGGTGGTATTCTGAGGAATATTGATTGGGACAATGCAAAACACTTTATGGAATTCTTGAAAATTTTTCATGATGTTACAAAGAGTGTGTCTGGTAGTTTGCTTGTGACTTCTTCTCAATATTTTCATGAGTTTTGTAAGATTTTGCGTGTGTTCAAGGCTTCTTTTGGTAGTCGAGATCCATTACTTGGGAGTATGGCTGAGAGGATGAAGCTTAAGTATGACAAGTACTGGGGTAACATTAAAAATATCAATATGATGATTTTTGTTGCTGTGATTCTTGAACCTAGATACAAGTTGAAGTTTGTGAACTTTAGCTTTGAAAAGCTATATGATAAGGATGATGCTGATTTTTTGGGTGCAAAAGTGAAAGAAACCTTCTCCAAGATGTTTGAATGCTATATGAATGCAAATAATAGGGGAAGATCTTTTACTTCAACAACAATGGATGGTGCATCAGGTGTGGGAGTACCTGATGGCGACATGGCTGGTGATTTTTTTAAGGAGGTGCATTTTCATGAGATCATCAACAAGAATGAGGTAGATTTGTATTTGATGGATGGTTTAGAGAAGCCTCGTGATCAAAATACTTTTGACATATTGAATTGGTGGAAGGTAAATTCTAGCAAGTATCCTATTTTATCCCAAATAGCTAGAGATGTCTTAGCAATGCCGGTCTCAACTGTTGCTTCAGAATCAGCTTTTAGCACTGGTGGAAGAGTGCTTAACAACTATAGGAGTTCTTTAACTCCAAAGACAGTTGAGGCATTGATATGCACACAAAATTGGCTTCGTGCTTCTCCGATGACAACTGATTTTGAGGAACTTATTGAAGAGTTTGAGAAATGTGAATTAGGTAAGCAAAAAAAAAATTCGTAGTTCCTTTTATGGTTTATGTTTATAATCTATAATCTATATTGATTTTCTTGTTTTATTTTTGTAGAAATTGCACCAACCGGAGAAGATGAGGATGAGTCCGGTGTAGATTCAGATTAAGTATAGTGGTTGACTGGCTGTTTGGTTTTTAGTTGTTTTAAAGTGACTGTTGCGGTTTAAAATGTGTTTATTTTTGTTATTTTGCTAGACATTTTTAATTGCTTTTGTTTTATATTTAATTAAGTTGAATTTGTATTAGATTTGGATGTGATATACTCTTGTTATTCTAGTTCACTGAAGGTTTTAAACTTCATTTTATGATATTTTAAATTCTGTTTATTATGTATAAAAAAACCGAAAAAACCGACCGAACCAAACCACTGTTGGTTCGGTTCGGTTCGGTTCGGTTGTCCAAAAAACAGCCAACCGAATGGTTGATATTAGTGTACAACCGATCAGGTTGGTTCGGTTGGTTTTCGATCCAAAACCAAACCAAACCGAACCGATTACACCCCTATAAAATAGGACCTGGTTGTGATGAGCATGCCAAGAAGGAAGAAAAAGAAATGTAGTAGGAAATTTCCATTCCCTTTTTGTACCTTGTTCCGTCCTGGATTCTTGATTCCTCCTTTATTTATGTAAAACTTTGGCATGCCTCAACATCAATACAAAGAAAAAAAATTTATTTAACCCCAACAAATAATGTTACAAAACAAAATATTTCAATTGCAAGGAATATAACAATGTAATGAAGAAATCAAAATGAAGAGATGAGATATCAGTTTTCTTACAAAGAAGAAAAGGAAGCAGGTAAAGGAAGGAGAATAAGAAGAATCTTTAGATCTTTAGAAGAAGAAGAAGATGGAAGAAGGTGGAAGCAGAGAGAAATTGAAAGATAGAAGATGCTAAAAGATTTTAAAAAGGAGATTATGAATGAATTCAACTATAGAAAGTTGTTACAAGGACTGGTATATATACATGGAGTTTTAACAGGAAAAGGCTTAACTGATTCTACTTCTAATAACTTTGCTAATTTGGCTTGATAGTTCTAACTAACAGCACATGTTTTGTATGTGCAGGGTCATTGCTATTAACATTAACTCTGCTGTTGAACTCTACTGCTGGACTCTAATCTTTTGTTGCTGCTAACATCAACCCTGCTAGTGAGATCTCTGCCTTCTTCTCTTAATTCTCGATCAACAATTCTGAGTTGTTGTTTGAATTTTAAAAAGGATGCACTTGACCATGCCTTTGTAAGGCAATTGGCTATTTGGTCATGGGAAGGAATATGAAGAACATGGATTTTTTCGTTGGCCACAAAATCTCTAACAAAATGGAGGTTTAGCTCAAAGTGTTTGCTTTTATTGTGAAGTACAAGATTGGCTGTAAGGAGCACAACACTTTGACTATCATAGTAGAGGCTTGGCTTGATAAAGCATGTCACTTTCATCTCACTCAGCAAGTTTTGAACTCAGATAATTTCAGTGAAGCACAGTGCCACTCCTCTGTACTTAGCTTCTGTGGAACTTTGGGACACTATTGTCTGCTTTCTGCTTGACCAAGAGACCAAGTTGGGTCCAAGGTAAACACAAAAGCCACTGGTGCATTTTCTTTCATCAATATCACTCCCCCAATCTGAGTCAATAAAGCCATAAATTCTACAGTCAATTGACTTTTGAAACCTTAAGCCATGTTGGGTTGTGCCAGCTAAGTACCTCAGTATTCTTTTGACAGCTTTCCAGTGAATTTCTAGAGGGTGGTGCATAAATTGTGAGACTTCATTGGCAGCAAAGATGATGTCTAGTCTTGTGATTACATATTGGAGGCCTCTTACAATGGATCTGTACAGTGCTGGTTACTGAAATGCTTCACCATCAAATACAGAGAGTTTCATGTTGGATGGCATGGTTTTTGCATCGTGCATTCCCGCTCTTACAAGCAACTCCTTGATGTACTTGGTCTGGCAAAGGAGTATTTCATTGTCATTTTGCCTAATAGTTTCAATACCCAAGAAATAATTCATTTTTCTTAAGTCCTTTAAAGAAAAAATTGAGTTAAGCTGACTGATCAGTGTGGTAATTTCAGAGTCTGAGCTTCCTGTAACCAGGATATCGTCAACATAGACAAGAATATATGTTGCTGAGAATGTTGTAAATCTTGTGAAAAGAGACGTGTCTGAGACAGTATTTTGGAACCTAAATCCATTGAGGGTTGTCTTGAGCTTGGTGAACCATGACGAGGCGCCTACTTTAACCCATATAGTGACCTTTGAAGTTTGCACACATGATTCAAATGGTTGGGTGAGAGAAACCCTCTGATTGAGTCATGTATATTATTTCTTAAAGATCCTCATTTAAGAAAGTGTTGTTGAAGTCAAATTACTTTATCCTCTTCCTTTTTCCAATGCCAAGGTCAGCATGATTCACACAGAGGGTGGCCTTACTAAGGGACTGAAGACCTGATCAAAATTCACGCCTTCCTTCTAGTGAAAACCCTTTGCCACCAGTCTAGCTTTATACTTCTGAATGGTGTCATTAGGGTGCCTCTTTATCCTGAAGACCCATGTACAACCAATGATAGGGAATGAGTTAGGAGCGGGTTTGGGGACTAGGTGCCAAGTGTGGTTCCTCATTAAGGCTTCATATTCCTCCTCCATTGCTCTTTGCCAATGGGGACAGATGAAGGCTGATGCGTGAGCATCTTTCCTACCTTTTCCTAGTGAATTTGCATCTAATTTGTTGAGTTTAATAAAGAATTAATTATCTTTTAGCCAATATGGATGCTATTTTGAGTTTTGTGCAATTTTATTTATTTTAGGTAGCATTCGGATGGATTTGATGAAGTTTCTACAGAGAAAGAGAAGAAACCAAGGAGATGGCAGCGAGGCGCGACGCTCACACGTGCGCGTGATTCGGAGCTTTCCATGGCGACGCGTGTGCGTGATCGATGCGTCCGCGTGACACGCGAAAAAGACCATCGACGCATACGCGTGACATGCACCACGTGCAGAAAATGCAGGAAACACTGGGGGTGATTTCTGGGCCCCAAGTTAGCACCCAAGTTAGGCGCAAATCTAGTGAAGCCAAGTGGTCCCCACATTACAAGACGCGAAGTAGTTAGTTGATTCTGATTTAAATTCAAATTTGATTTTAAAATAGGAAAAGATATTATTTTAATTTTAAAAATTAGATTTTAAAATTAATTAGGATTAGTTATAAAAAGGGGAGACTTCTCTTCTATTAAGGTTAGATTACATTAGGAGGATTCCATTAGGGAATTCTATAAAAATTTACATTCTGCATTCCATGAGCAACTAATCCTTCACTGTTAAGGTTAGGAGCTCTGTCTATTTGTATGGATTGATTTTATTACTCTTTCTATTTTAATTTATGCATGGATTTATAATTTAAGAATTATTTTCGCTCTTTATCTCATGAATTTGGGTGGAACGGAAGTATGACCCTCTTTCTATTTGAGTTCTTGTATAACTTGGAAAAGCTCTATACCTGAACAACAGCTTGAAAACAAATTCTCCTAAATTTTAATTATTTGAATTTAATAGGATACGTGACATATAATCCTTTTATTTCTTGGGTAATTAGAGTTTTTTGTGGCATATAAACTAGAAATTGATTATCACCCTCTAATTGGAATTAATTGACCAAGGAATTGGCAGTTAATGAATTTTAGAAGAGACTAGGAAGGTCTAAGGAATTAGGATCTAATCACATACAGTTTGCCATAAATTAAATCCTACATAATTAAAATAGTTAGTAAGAAAAGTAAATTCGAAAAAATAGATAACTCTGAAGCCTTAACTATCTTCTCCATATTTTATTCCCAATTTATTCACTTATTCACCTGTCTCTTCAAACTCTTCTTTACTCTTTAATGCTTTTTGAACATCTAAACATTATTTTCTGCTTGTCTAACTAAGCCTATCAAACACTATTGTTGCTTAATCCATCAATCCTCGTGGGATCGACCCTTACTCATGTAAGGTATTACTTGGTACGACCCGGTGTACTTGCCGGATAGTTTGTGGGTTGTAAAACACCGCACCAAGGGCCTGTGCTACTGTCGGAGGCAAGTTCTTCGAGAGGTCAGTGTCACCTTCTTGCGCTATTGCTACATATATCTTGGGTTTGAAAATTCCAGATTTGCTTCTTGTTTGCATTGGATGCAGGTTTGATGGAGCTGGAGCTGGTAGCACAATTTCAATCCTGGCTAATTGATTAGCACCTGCAGTAGGAGTGACATTGCTAGGAGGCGAATTAGTAACAACATCAGTATTATCAACAAGAGCAGAGTAATCAGACATAGATATAGGTATAGCAGATAATGATGCATGTAGTCATTGTGTATATTGGAAGTATCATTTATAGAATGCAATGTATGAGGTGTATGCAGGGCGCGAGGAGGAGGGAGAAGGTTTGGGGTTAGGGGTGTTGTGAGGGGAAGAGGTTGAATAAAGGGAAGAGGATTGAGATTGAAAGTGGGGCTGGGGACTGGTTGTAGGGTGGCTAGATGAGATTAGGTCTTGAATAGTTGGGGGTATTGAAGAACACATTTCTTGAGATAACCTCTTTTCCATTTGGGGATAAGCACATGTATCCTTTGTGGTATGTGGCATATCCAATGAATATTGATTTTTTCCGATCTATGATCAAACTTGTGTACATTGTATCGTCTTAGCAAGTGCAGACAAAGGGTTTTAAAAATTCATAGTCTGGTTTGTTGTTGGTGAAGGCTTCTAATGGGTTTTGTTGTTGAGAAGGTGGGTGGGTAACCTGTTTATAAGATAGGTGGCAGTCATGGTTGAGTATTCCCAGAATGTGAGAGGTAGGTTGGCTTGTGCTAGTAAAGTGAGGGATGTTTCAGTGATGTGTCTGTGCCTTCTCTCAACAATGTCATTCTATTGGTAGGTGTAAGGACAAGTAAGTCTGTGTTGGATGCCGTGTTTAGTAAGAAATTATTTGAATTCCGGGGACATGTACTCTCCTCCATTGTCTCTCTATAATGCTTTAATTTTCAGTCTTGTTTGGAGTTCAATAGCTGTTTTATACTGCTGTAAGGCTTTAAAGGCCCAAGCTTTGGTGTTAAGCAAGTAAATGGTGGTATATCTAGTATACACATCAATAGAATAGATATAATAATGAAAACCTGACCTACTATATACTGGTGCTGGCCCCCAAACATCAGAAAATAGTAATTCTAAAGGTGCATAAGATGTACAAGAATCAAGATATGGCAATTGGTGTATTTTGCTTATGCAGCAAGCATGACATAGTGAAGGAACAAGACTAATTTTATTTATTGCATCAGCCAATTTTGGCACATTACATTGTTTTATTATAAGAGTAACTACTTTATCAGAGGGATGGCCTAATTTTCTATGCCACTGCTGAATTATGTCACTAACTCTTTTACAAGTGATATTTACTATTATAAGATCAGGCTCCTTTGTTATTGACTCAAGAGGGCTATTGTTGTTTGATATTTCTTTTTCTTTTTCATACAGACCAGAATTTTTAACTCTTTTATAAGTGACATTTGCTGCTATAGGATCAAGCTCCTTTGTTACAGACTCAAGAGGGATATTGTTTTTTCATATTTCTTTTTCTTTTGCATTCAGACCAGAAATTTTTACTGCAAATAAGACTATTAGCAATTTGGTTTTTTGATTTGTCTTTTTCTTTTTCATACAGGACAGAATTTGTTTTGCAAGTGACTCCAGCTGAGTTTGTTGAATTTGGTTCTACAGCAGGTGAGTGTGAAGAATTAGGACATTAGTCAGGTGGATTTGGTTTTTCTTTGGGATCATAAGTTAGGAATTTTAGTTTTTTAGACATATTGGTAAATGCTTGGTTTCGATAACTCTTGGGATAACTTGAATCCCTTTAAATCTGTATAGTCCTTTCTTAAGTAGGCCTTGAAGGAGTATCTTCTTAGATATCTAATGTTTGAGATTGCAAAAATAAGGCCAGAACTAAAAAAATACACAGTTGTCTAGCACAAACTTAGCACACTAACAAGGGTTTTAGATATGGTGGGTACATGTAGTAGGTTTCTTAGTGTGAAAGGTCTATTGGATAAGGATGCATGCATAAATGAACTTCCAATATGCTCAATTTTCATACCTTGGCCATTACCTTTATACACTTTCTCTGTGCCCTCATAATATGATCATGTGGCAAGGTTTCTTTGGTCGAATGTGATGTAGTGCGAGGCTCCTTAGTCTGGAAACTAGGCTGTGTCAGGGAGAGCTGATGGTAGTGTGAAGAGTGCTTATGGATTCGCTGTTGTAGGTGACTGCATTTTTGGATCTTAATAACATTGCTTATTTTGTAAGGCATTATGGAATGCCGTTGAGGGTGGTTGAGCTATGGTTAGGGGTTGCAGTTGAAGATTCATGAATTCTGGATTGAACTTGTGGTAACACTGTACAATTGTATGCCCCGCCACCATGTAGATCATTCATAACCTCTGAAGTAGCCTCTGCCTCGCGTTCCTCAAAAAATACCTGTGTTGTAGTGGTGATAGCTTCTATCTTGAGCTTTCTCTTATTCCTCATTGCTTTGAGCAACATTTGCATGAATCAGCCCTAGATCTATCTTTCTGAACATATCAACCAGCTCTTCTTCTGTGAGCAATTGTGACTCAAATTCGCTTTCTGACATGTGGTCCATTCTTTTCGTTGTAACTGTAATGAATGCTCTATATTCCTCACTGAGACCTCCTAGTGCATCTTCTATGTATTCTTCCCTGGTAAGTGGTGATCCAAGAGCATTTAGAGAATCTGCCACCTGATTGAACTTTGTGATGTATTAAGCTATGGTTGATCCTTACTTCTTGAATGTTTTTATTTGTGTTTTCAAATTCTTGATTTTCGCTTTGACTTTGGCTTCGAAGTATTCATCTAGCATATACCAGATCTGGTATGCACGATTGTATTCAATCACTCAACTCACAAAATTTTGCTCTATTGATGCAATTAACTAGGCTACTACGCATTGATCTTGGACCTCCCAGTCCATATATTGCTGTGGTTCAATTCCATTGCATCTGTCTGATTCTGAGCTGAATTGAGCTGGAACCTTTCTCGGATTGAGATGATTTTAGAGTTTATTCACCTTGATACACGCTAATGCCTGTTTCTTCCAAGTCTTGTAGTTATTTTCATTGAGCTTTATTGCTGAGAACAGTGCAAAAGCATTTTGGTTGAACAAGCTCGTTGGAGCTTGTGAGATTTGCACAGGATTATGAAGAAGAAGAAGAAGAAGATCGAAGAAGGTGGAAGCAGAAAGAAGCTGAAAGATAGAAGATGCTAGAAGATTTCAAAAAGGAGATTATGAATTAATTCAACTACAGAAAGTTATTACAGGGACTGGTATATATACATGGAGTTTTAACAGAAAAAGGCTTAATTGACTCTATTTTTAACAACTTTGCTAATTTGGTTTGATAGTTCTAACTATTTGCACGTGCTTTTGTATGTGTAGGGTCATTGCTATTAACATCAACTCTGCTGCTAAACTCTACTCATTCATTGTTGCTAACATCAACCCTGCTACTATTAACACTTCTTACATATTGCTCACTCCCAAATGCCGAACCAATCTTTGTATTTCTGCTGCTTCAATATTGGTTTTAATATTAGGCTCAGAAACTATCTCAAGCAAAGGTGCCCTACTCTACTTAGATCAACTTATCATTAAAACACCATGAACTTCAACACTATTTTATCATGGATACAGGTGGTTGAGCATATTATGCGTGATCTAATAATGAAATAATTAAAGGTAGTTGAGGGATTGTCCAAATATAGATGTGTTAAAAAATTTGTAACTCAGTACAACAGATGCACAGCAAATAAAAACAACATATTAAGCACTGACGTTAGAAATCATTAAAGTTCCAAAAAAGAAGAAAAAAGGATTACCTGTAAGTAATTTTACCTGTGAGTAAAATCAAGACATTTACCAAACTCCATGATCAAAACTCAAAAAGGAGATACTGAACCATGTTTCACAAACAGTAACCAATTTAATTTTGTCGTCAAATACTACTGCTCTAGTATTAGAGAGCGAGAGCAAGAGTGATGAGAAGAAAAAATTGAAAAACATGATCTGTAAAGATAATGAAAATGAACATATACAAATGATTTTTTTTTCAAATTAATTTTAAATTCAAAATTTAAATTTTGAAACAATAAAATTTGTATATTAAACAAATAATAATCATTTACATCATTTATCTAATTAATTAATTAAAACAAAAAATAAAATTCATGCAAATCTGCTCTGAACGCTGGTTAGATCTCATGGCTTTGTTCTGGTCGTCGTTGCTGTGCTCTCGACTTTCATAGTCTCACTGCATGTGCTCTCTGTGGCCGCCACTCAGTACTTTCCAGCGATATGCTTTCTTCCGCTGCTTCCTCCTCCATATCCATCATCACACATCGATGATAACCACGAACTCCACTGCACCCACTACGACCACCACACCATACACATCATCCACCACCATAGCGATCGGCACCTTATCCACCGCTGAAACCCTACCACCACTGCTGGTGTTGCCTCTACTACGACGACTCCCCTAAAGGTTGGAGCCTTCAGGTACAATGACATCCTCTGCCTTATTGAGTACATGAACTTTATGACCTCCACCTCTAACTTAGATTAGGAAGAAGAAGAAAATTATAAAAAAACATAATCAGTGAACAAAGAAACAAACGGAAAAAGATGAGAAAAGAAAAGAGGAGGAATTGACAATGAAGAAAAAGCATCGAAGAAGAGGAGGAAGAGAGAAAAATGGAAACAGAAAATGGAGAACTTAGATGATAGGAATGAATTCCTTTTTTAATTGATTTTGAATTCAAAATTCAAAATTTGAAATTTCAGGAGAATGTATACATGTAAAGTAAGTTGTAAAAGAATGATAAGAAAATTAGGTACGATTATCAAAAGAGTGGCATAATGAGGATGGTTTGATGTAGGAGTGTTATTGTAATAAAGATCATACATAAAAAATTTGAAAAATCTGGAAGATGCCATATAGGAATTTCACTAGTGAATAAACCTTCTTTTCAAGGATTATTATAGGATAGGGTAAATACATACAACTACTTTTAAATTTTTATATCCTTGGAATATTTTTTATTTTTCTTATAATCTAATTATTACGGTTAAATATGGCTTAAATTTCTAGTCTTCTGAACCGATAGCTAAATCAGTTTGACTTTGTCTAATTTGGTTTTAATTTGGTTTTAGAACCTTGGTTTTCATACAGGAGATACAAACTTCAAAAAAGGCTTCCATAATATGAATTGTATGGTATTTATTTGGTTTAAAATTCATGTATGCATCATATGATGTGCACATTCGACAATAGTTTCAATGAAACTAAATTCACTTACATTCTTGATAAAATATATGTGGATAGGGGAAGTCTGAATTTAAAACAACAATTGATCTCTACATTTAAGTCATTTAACCAACTAAATATAACCAAGTAACTTTAACCTAATTCACCTCCACGTGCCACTACCTCTAACAAACTTTTGATTTAACGTGCGAATATATATAATTGCCTTTTTCATGAGGATTTCATTTTTTTTTTCAAATTTTCTCAATATTTTCTGCATTCTCTACATTTTCTGTATTCTTTTCCTTCTCTGTGTTCTCTTCATTCTTTGCGTTCTCTTCGTTCAAGATCAATGTTCTTTTATCTGATTTGAAGATTTGGATCAAATTTTTTGAAATCAAGCAGTGAAATCAAATTTGAACAGGTATTTTGTTTTCGAAGACAATGAATGATTCAAGTTCAAACTGTCAATTGAACCAGAGCGAATTGGATTATTGTTTTGAATCGAATCAAGTGGCTGATGTGTGTTTTGAATCTAGTTAATGTAGTTCGTTAGTAGTTTATGATTCTGTAGCTGAATAATTTTGTTTTTGTTTGTGAAAATTGGTGTTCGTTTTTGATGGTTTGAATTTGAATGTAATGTAGGAGTTTTGAATTTGAATTATTATTTTGATGAATCTATTTCATTCCCAGTTTGGTGCATTTATATTTATAATTTGGTTTATTATGGAAATGCTTTCGGTATTTTTTCAGTTTCTGTGTGATGTTGATGAACAGCTTGTGCCAAAGGTTGGGATGACTTTTAACACGCTTGAAGAAGCGGGACAATTCTACAAAGATTATTCTAAACTTGCAAGTTTTTTTACAAAAATTTAGAACACAAATAAAAAGAAAAATGAAATTAAGAACCAATTGATTACATGTAGCAGAGAGGAGAAATAGAAATCGAACATATCTCTAACTCATAAGACAAATCCCTCAGCTGGATTAAATTGTCCTGTAAGAATTTATATACATATATTGAAAGACGTTGATGTTTGGATTATTTCAAAGGTTGTTTTGCATCATTCATATCCATGTTGTCCAAATCAAACAGAGATGGTTAAACAACACAAGCAGTTAAGCATGCTTGTATGTCGTACAATGAAGAATAACGACGAAGCTAGAATCTAACCAAGAAAAATATATCAAACATTTGTCGCAGCAGCAGGGGGTCATTGTGAATTAAGTTTTATTGAAAAAGATGTGAGAAATTACATTACGAGAGAAGTACATAATATTTCGGAACTAGAGGATGCAAAAGAATTTAGAAAATACTTATTAAGAATGAAAGAGAATAATCAAAATTTCTTTTTTGAGCTTGAAGTTGAGGTTGATCACTCAATTATGATTGCTTTTTGCACCCCCGCAAGAAGCAAGGCTGCTTGTCAATATTTTGGAGACGTTATTTCATTCGATAATACTTACAATACAAACACGTAATTCGCTATTCTAGAATATGTGTTTTTTTAAATTATTTTCAGTGTATATGATAGCTATTTTTGGTGTATACATGATTTGTTTCTGTGTTGTTATTTTCAAATATAATTTGGTTTTTGGTTCCTTTGTTGGTGTCAATCAGCACGATCATTCAACACTTCTGGGATGTGCTTTGATGAAAAATGAGGATATTCAATCATTCAAATGGTTATTTGAATATTGGCTTCCTTGCATAGGAGGAAATACTCCAAAGGGCATTCTTACCGATCAATGTGCATCGATGCAAAGGGCTATTGAGGCTTGTATTCCACAACAATTCACAAGTGGTGTATTTTGCATATCATGACGAAGATTCCACAAAAATTAAATGGCTACAAGCGACACGAAGAAATTGAACACGAGATGAGTCATATTGTTTGGAACTCTTTTACAAAAGAAACATTTGATAGGAATTGGAATGATTTTTTAATGAAGTATAATGTTGGCGACAATAAGTGGCTTTTAGGTAAGAGTGTCTTTATTAGGATTAACTTATGTTATTACTTTTAGTGTCCAGATATTTATGTGTTTTTCTTGTGTAGCAGAGGTGCTAACATGTATGACTTTCATGTATTTGGTTCTAATTTAGGTATTTTCTCATCTTCCAGAGCTTTTCGAATATCGTCATTTATGGATCCTAGATTATCTTAATCACCACTTCTGGGATGGAATGAGAAGCACACAAAGGAGCGAGATCATGCATGCCTTTTTTAACAAGTTTATTATGCGCAATAGTTCACCTATCCAATTTGTCAAATAGTATGATAATTGCCTAGGAAGTAGAGAGCGGAGAGAGAGAGAATCGGATGCTGCAAATTTTTATACTGTCATACCGTGTGCAACAAAATCATCAATAGAAGCACAATTTTAGCATGTGTATACTCACGAGAAGTTCACAGAAGTCCAAGAACAATTTAGAGGAAAGGTGAATTGCATTACAAGATCAACGCATTCTGCTCTAGGTTTTACGTTATATGAAGTTGTAGAACAGGTTTCTAACTCAACCTTCAACAAGTTTGTAGTTACATATGACGGTATATCAGGTGAAGTTAAATGCCAGTGTTTATTATTCGAGTCTAGAGGGATATTGTGTCATCATTCTCTAAGCGCATTAAGCTTTGAGCGAGTAGATAAAGTGGCACCAAAATATATATTAAAAGGATGGAGTAAGAACGTAAAGGGGAGGCACACACATATCAAAAGTAGCCATGACGAGCCTTTATTGGAGCCAAGAAGTAGGAGATTTGATTATTTGCTATTTCAGTCACAAAATATTTGTGAATTTGCATTAGAATCTAAGCAGTTGACTTCGATTCTGCACTGCACTTATGATAATGCGATAATTGAGATGCAAGAATACAAAGCCAAAAGCAATGAAAAATATTCATTATCTCATGAAGATGCTTCCTTGAAAGATATTAACGAGCTTCAAAGCCTTCCATGCGTGAGAACAAGAGGACGTCCCAAAAATAGATTTGGAACAAATACAGAAAAACAAATTGCAAATGCTTCAAAGAAAAAGAAAAATAATGCTCTAAGTGAGGTAAAATTGATGTGATTTAAATAGGAAAAATTAAGTTTGTGCATGTTAATAGTTGTGCTAATATATTATTTACTTTTTGTAGTTGAACCTTTTAGATAGTGGATCAGTGGTGAAGTCAAATTTCAGCCATGGTCATGGACAAATAATGAATTATCAGTTCACATATTCCAGAGAATAAGATAGACTTTTCGGTGTTTATCTGAAGGCATTTCGGTGTTTTGTAATATAGTTTCGGTCAATATATATAATGTTTTTATTTTTTAATGGAAATGCGGTTTACTTTTTATATTTTCTTGTTTTGTTCCATTTACCATGTTACTGTTTGTTTTGAAATTTAGTTTCTTGAATTTTTTCAAGGAATTTGTTTGTTTTAAATATACAGTATGCAAACAATTCAATAGTTAAGCAATGTAGAAATTCAATCTACACAATTTCTATATCTCCTAATGAAAATTTACATAAAAATTTGTAAGAATTTTCTCGATGTTTATTTGAATAATTTTCGTGTTTTTGGTTAGTGATTCGGTGTATTACATAAATTTTTCATCTTTTTCTGTAATTTTGTGAACCTAGATCATTCATATTAACAGGATTTTAATACAGTATAGACAGATTCATAGAAGTTTAATCTTGCAAAAAAGTTTTATAAAAAGCTTGGATTGAATATTTACAAAGATACAAAGTATGTGTTGTTAATTCAAAATTGTACACACAATTCAAAATAACATTGAAGAGATATTATTAATAGTTTACATTATACAATCAATTGACTTTCTATATTCCCTTATGTAAACCTAAAGTAAGGACTTACACAGAAAATATTAAAAAGAAATTTTATTAAGTAGAACTTACACATTAGGAAGAGCTACATGTTGAGTTTCCTTTTGGAGAGCTTCCTCGTGAGATTCTTGTTGAGGTTGTTCTTCCAAATATTCCTCTATGGGAGACTTCACATCAGGTTGTTTAGGTTATGGAAGATTGCAGGATTACACAAAAATAATTATAAAATAAAGCACCAAAAAAGAGTTATCCAACAATAAAGAATTTAACTAGAACTTATGCTTTAATAGGTTCTTGTGACAGAAATTCTTGCATTGGAGACTGCGCAGCAGATTTTTGTTCAATATGTGGAGGGCTGGAAACAAGAGTTTCTGTTAAAGGAGTAATTGCTTGTAGTGACACTTTAATAATGGCAAACAGTGAAAAAATTAATATGCAGTAAACATTAACAAATTTTGGTGCAAGCCATTAACTCACATGTCCAATAGTTCAGATTGAGAATGAGTTTATTTTTGAAGAACAATCGTTTATTCTTTAGGATCATTATCATATCAACAGTTGTGCTACTCATTCTTTCCTGCAATTGGGTTTCTTTTTCTATTCTTGCTTCCTGAACAGGGTTTGGTTCATCTAGTGTTTCTTCTTGTTCTTTGAACCAGTAATGCACGTAAATCATCTCACCACAGCACCTCAAGCATTGAATGAAAACACGACTTCCGTTGTATGAGAACTTACATAGTTGCAGGCTCTAAACTATTTTTTTTTCTTGCCCTTTTTTCTTGACAATAAAATCTTAAAGGGCTTTTTATTCTAAAAAAAGATATGAAATTAGAAGCAGATTATGATAACACAAGAAATAAAGTAATGGTAAGAGAAACAGAAATTACATGGTATCACTTGGTTGATTTACAGAGCTCTGATAGCTTGACTATGATTAAAACATAGGATCATTTTCAGTTGACAAATTTACATGTGGCATTCTAAAGACAAAATAAATATTATTCAGTAAAACTAGAGTAATTACATCAGGTTTTAGGAAATTTTAGCAAAGAAACAATTTCAAATATTGAATCTTATGTTTGTAAAGAATCAAAGTGAGCTTCTATCAAGTGGAGCCCACTTTTTGAAATATCTGTGGTTTTTGTCTGCATCCTGAAAAGGCAAACAATCATTAGGCAAATAAACACAATAAAATTGGCAAAAAGCACCGAAGATTAACACATACTTTATGTAGGCTTATCTATTTTTTCTTCAATCTTGCTTTTGTTATTTCTTGCATTTTTTCGCTTCTGACAATACATGAAAAGAATTCTGTTTATAAAGAAAATTTTGATCAAAAAACAAAACATACCATTATAGTGATAATTTTTGAATCTTACTCATCATCAGATTCAGTTTCTATTTGGGAAGATGAATCCACAATAACACGCTTCCTCTTTTTGGATTCCATCTTGAAAAAGCAAACAATCGTCAAGCAAATAAACACAATAAAATTGACAAAAAAATTTGAAAAATAACACATACTTTTGTGCAGGCTTATCATTTTTTCCTTCAATCATCTTTTTGTTATTTCCTGCATTTCTTCACTTCTGACAATACACGCAAAAAATTCTGTTTATAAAGAAAATTTTGATGAAAAAACAAAATACAGAATTACAATGATAGTTTCTGAATCTTACTCATCATTAGATTCAACCTCTGTTTGGGAAGATAAATCCACAATAACGCGGCTCTTTTTTTTTATTCCATCTTGAAAAAATACAAAGACACGAGGTAAATAAAGATAATAAATATTTACAAAAGAAATCGAAAATTAATACTTACTTCTTTGCCATTCTCTCAGGTTGTTTTCTTCTCTTTGGTGTCTCCTCCGTGTCATGTTCAGAATCAAACTCATACTCAAAATCACTTTCACTTTCCAAAGATGAGTGCAATATAGTAGTCTTCTTCTTTTGTTGCTTCTTTTTTTTCTTTCTTTTTCCTTTCTTTTCGTCTTTTGATTGGTCTTTCAGTTGTGCTCTTCTCATGAGGCCCCAAACAGAAAAATCATTAGTTAGCATAATATACTTAAAACAAATGCACCGAAATTAACAAAAAGATTTATGTTAAGTTACCATTTCATCCTTCACCTTACTTTCTATTCTTTTAACCAGCTTCTTCCTAGTCCAACGTTGCACCCATAGTGGTCTAAGAATTTCATCCACCGGCCTATTATTGTTTGTGGATTCATGAAAATATATGATCATCAGTGCAAAGAGGCAGCCATCAACTGCAAATTTGTTTTCTAATTTGTGCCCTCTGATGCTTTTGATGAGGAAGTTGAGCACATGAGCAGCTCAATTTCATTCTTGTATTGTATCCATGTGAAGAATAGGCGGCATGTGAATCGGAAAAATTTTGTTTATTGTTGTCGGCAACAAGTAGCACTTCTGGATGAAGAGGATGAATGTTCTCTTGAATTTCAGCTGATTTTTTAGTCCATCAACACTCATGTCAATCAAAGACTTTGTCAATTGTGACAAAGTACAACCTTTGAAATTTTCAATAACTTCCTTCTGCTCCTTATTAATTTCTTTATTTGTAATTTTGTTTGGATAGCGCTCCCCTACAACAGCAGCAAAAATATTCTAATAACACAGAAATAATGTAAAAAAAATACCCAAATTTAATTTATAGAATAGATTACAAAATAGATTTTTACTAGATGCATTCAAGCCAAGAGAATCTCTTTTTTTTTCAGGGTGATCTCGATTACACCGTACCGCGTCTGCAGTGTGCTATTGTACAAATCAAATGAATATGTCAATTCTTTTAGGAGCTTATGCGATACATTCAAGGCTGGGATATGCGTCATAGCAAAAAATCTCAATTCTTCAA
The DNA here is from genome assembly GCF_000817695.3 of Arachis duranensis. Lineage (NCBI taxonomy): Eukaryota > Viridiplantae > Streptophyta > Magnoliopsida > Fabales > Fabaceae > Arachis > Arachis duranensis. The sequence goes on from NC_029776.3 coordinate 89,533,419, forward strand.
CAAGAGCTTTTTTGTCATTGTTCATGTTGTGAAATATATCATAAATAGATCTTGTGGAGCATCTCAAATCATGAGTTTTCTGTAAATAAATGAAAATTATGTTACATAACTATATTTATACAAAAAAATTGAGTTGTTCTAACATATATCTACTTACATTATATTTTGGTCCTTTTTTGTGGTGCTCCTCCCAGCAACTTTTTTAATTGTCATTTTTTTGGTAAGGAATAAAAAATTTAGGTTAATAGGTAACAACAAAATGGCAAATGCACCTCAATTCACATGAAATACACCGAAATACAAATCAAATACACTGCTATTATTTCTTGATTGTAACACAATGTCAATTTAAAAAGACACAACTCAATCAAGCATGCACGAAATGACACCAGAAGCACTACGACAAAATTCTATCGACTAGTTACAACAAATTCATGAACAAATATCCTCAAAAAATAGACAAAACACATGCAAATCACTCAAACATGCAAAAATAACATCAGAAGCACTACAACAATATTTCGTTACCTAATTATAACAAAAGGACAACAACACCAAGTGCACCTCAAATCACATGAAATACACCGAAAGACAAACCAAATGTACCGCTATTGTTTCTTCATTACATTACAAAATGCACAAAATGACACTAGAAGCCCTGCAACAAATTTCTCTGAGCTAGTTACAACAAATCCAGGAACAAAACCCTCAAAAATGGACAAAAACACATGCAAATCACTCAAACATGCACAAAATAATATCAGAAATACTACAACATTATGTTGCCTAGTTAAAACAAAAATATGACAACAACACCAGTGCACCTCAATTCAGACAAAATATATCGAAAGTTGTTACTGAGAACTACACACGAACTCAGTTCAAAACATGCAAATACTCAAACACGCACAAAAACACATTCAAATCCCTCAAACAATATAGGTTAAACTATACGAGCATCCCATACTACTCGATGTGGGACTTTGAGCACCCCATAATACCCAAGTCCCTCACAATACACCGGTCCTGGAGAGCCGACGTCCACGGCGGCTTCACTCTATCGACACTGACCCAACGATAACCACTTTGCTACGGTCTATCAGTATTCGGTATTCACCTTAATCCAGCCTATAAGTAGTCCTTTCCATGGCGCCGACAACCACGCTCTAATACCATTGTTAGTTATCTAAGGAAAGTGAGAAACCACACCTTAACAGCTAGCTTTTAAGGTGTAATTTTTCACTTTCCTTAGATACCTAACAATAGTAACATTTTTACACCAACCTAACAATGTTATTAGCAAATGAACAGTATGAAAACAATAATATGTACTTTAACGCAAGAAACACAAAATTTACTAAATAAACAAAAATATCACTATCTAGTGTCTTGCGATTAAAAATGCGAAAGAAAAAAGTGAAAAAAATGAGACAATTAGTAAACAGTACGTTCAATAATCTTTCGTCTTTTATATTCTTTAGTGAAGATTTGAAACATAACTTTGAAATTTCTGAGTTTTTACAAAAATTTTAAGAAATTTTGAATATCGTTTGAAGTTTGATCACTTCAGTTTTGATCGAGGATGAAGAAAAGTTTTTCATATTAACGTTCACACTGTTGAACAATTGCGGGAACGAGTGTTTACATACTCTCTAATCCGAAGTTGATTTTTGTCGAACTTTTACATATTGTGTAGCATAAGTGTTCCACAACTAATAGCTTAAAATATGAGAATTAATGGAATAGTTAAATTATTCCAATGTTACCTGTACTCTTTATGATCTGTCAAAAAATGGATGCTAAAAACAGATTATTCAAACCCTAAATTCTAATAAACTTATGATTTAAGAACAGCTTAAATAAACCTATGTATCAAGGCAACGTAAAAATATTTGTTCCATATATATAGTCATGAGCCAAAAAGTATATAAGATTACAACCAAGATTACAACCCTCTCAAACTGCAATATTTTCACTATGCCTATTCGGTATTCACAATCTGAATTTAACTCGAAAATAGTAAGACTAGTAGACTCAACCCAACGCATAAGTTTCCCTTCATTTGTGTTCCGAAACTGAAATCGAGGCAGTCTCTCAACGCACCACGGAAAAAATTGGGTCCTTTTCAGCTTCATTTGGTCAAAAAGAATCGTTCTCAAAATCCAAAAGCATGCCTTAAAGGCTTTGGAATACTAATGGCAAAAGACAAATACAGATTTCTCCGCAGTCACCATCCTTTTTGCTTTATTAGTCCCAATAATTCTGTCCAGCTGAAATGTGATTTCCATAGCAAAACAAATATCATCATATTATTACATTATGTTGCTGTTAGAGGAAATTTTAGGAGGAATGGCTAGCCAAAAATAAATAAATAAATAAATAAATAAATAATAGAACTAGAATCGTATTTCATGAAAAAAGTTAGATGTACAGAGGTTTCAGACATCTTTTTTAGAAATATAGCGATAGATGTGCAAGTAATTGGGGACTTTAGATATATCTCAAGTGAATATGTTGAATGCGGAAAAATAATTTATAATTTATGAGAAACTTGCACCAAACTTATCACTTTCTAAACTAGAATCTACTGAGTTTCACTTTTCTTAAGTGATACATAAACCAGCTATGTAAACAAAATCCTCCCTTGTTTAGCCCTTTTCTCGTACAATTCTCATTACTACCATGCATTTCAATTAGCCAACCAACAATTACATACACACTACATGGCAGCAAGTAGCATAATACTCGGTTATGACCTTTTTTTTTTGTGTGGGGTGGTGGGGAGAGGGTGTTTAAATTTGTATATATCCTAAAAGGGACATCAAAGAGAGAAAGTATTACCCGAAACTTGTCAAGGGAAGAAAACATAAGAGTGCATGCCATACTGGCAGACCCATCAAGCATATTCAGAATCTGCAAGATGTAAAGGGATAGCAATAAAATAAGAGATATATTATGTTCAACTTGTATGGACAAACTGAGAATAAGAACCTATTAAAAATTTTATCAACAGAACAACGAAGCAATGAAGTGATGAACTAATTACTGAAATGCATAGGCTATTGAAATAAATGAGAGCATAATAAATTAATAAGGTACTTTGAAGGGAAGGGCTTGTTTTAAATTCCCTGGCATATTTTGCATATTGACTTTTTCCAGGTTGTCAAGGTTAGAGACCAAGAGAATAGTTGATTTGTTGAGTTATGTTACTTATTGTTTTCTCTTCCTTCTCTTGTTTCTTTGTATCCTACACTCCCATTTCACACTATTTCCTTTCTTACGAATTCTTTGAAAGAAACAAAAAACAAAACCTACTTGATTAACCTGCTCACCTCAGGGAAAAACTCCTTCCTTTCTGGTAGTGAATACATGATTAAGTTCTGAACTCCACGAATCTGCCATCAAGAAATAAGCTATGTTTGTCAATATTGTGTATAACTCTGCCTGTATCAAGCTTATTACAAACATTTTACATAGCCTGTCCCAACCCCAAATAAAAGAGGAGGGTTGCCTTAGGCTAAACAACCAAAGTAAAATCCTTTTGAATCCCGATGACATGGATCAAAGATGGAATTGTGTTAAGGCTAGGTTGTTGCCAAGAAGCGACGTGCTATGTGGATGAATCATAGGGAAAATCAATGGTGGGAGTGCACAGGTAAAAAGTCAAGTGAGTCAGGTGAAGGCAATGTAATTTGGAACCTTGGTATTTGAGCTTTGGTACACAAGAAAGGTAAAGAATAGGAATGAGATAGGCGTTATCCTTTGATAAGCATTGGGAAAAAGATGTGGTAGAGGTTAAAAATGCGGGTGATTGGATCATTACACTAAAACTTGCGGTTGAGGGGGAGCACTTCTTTGTGATTAGTGCCTATGTACAAAAGTCGGTTTAAAAGAACACTACAAGACAAAACTTCGTGAAAAAAGGTTTAATCCAAGCCATAAAGTAGGGAAACAAGACTTTCTTGGAACATAAAAGGAAGTGATCCACGGAGATCATGGATTTGGTATAGAGAACACAGAAGGTACAACCATCTTGGACTTCTCTTTAACCTCTGAGTTTCTTATAGCAGTTAGCGAACACTTGTTCTAAGAAGCGGGAGAACACATAACACAAAAGAATGGGTGAAAAACTTTCAAATCAATTTTTTCTTGCTAAGAAATTTCAACTGGAAATTTTGTACTGACTGCTACGTTATCCCAAAAGAGTGTTTGACCATCCAACATAGGTTCCCGACAGCTTGTTATGGATTTTTGAGTACATCAAAAGGTGAAGAGAAGAACACAAGGGTCAAGTACTGGGAAATGAAAGGTGAGAAACAAAGATTTCCAAAGAGGGTAGAAGAAAAAGCAAGACGGGGATGGGTATGGAAGTGCATAACTGCATACGAGACGTGGAGTAAGACCACCAAGTGATTGAAAAAACAAAAGAAACCTTTTTGTGTGTGTGTGTGTATACCCAAAAAAATCCATTAATCCTCTTGAATTTAGAGAAAATAGCAAAGGCAAAGGCAAAAAGAGAAAAAGTGTATACAACCTTGTATCGGTGGTAGAAGTGAGACCTCTCTGTGTAAAGCATGATCTTCCTTTTTCCTTCATTGAACCAATTACGTGCACGAGAAATGTCACTTTGGGTCGTATACCTATATTAGTCCAGAAAAAAAAAACACACTCATAAATCATACATAATTATGAAAAATTATTATATCAGGATAAGTATACCACCTCTGATTTACAGACAAACATAACAAAAATGATGGGCCCCACAAACAATTTAGTGTATCTTAAATAAAGTGATGGGATCCACTTGCATAGTGAATAAGCATAAATATAATGTGTTAAACTTGTATTCATGCAAGAACCTCCAATCATTAGAGATATATTCCGAAAACATGCAATAATTGACAGCTACAAAGTTTCAAAGTAAAGATAAAAAGTAGGCTTCTTACTCCCCAAGAAGACAAAATGAAGCATTCTGTGACTTCAAAAAATTTCGGATTCGAATAAATTCAAAGTAAGAACTGATAAATATCATAATGCCTCCCTGTATCAAAGATTTCATCCAACAGAACCAAAATAATTAGTATATAAATTTCATTTATCACAGGCATACACATCAGAAATTGAACTACCTAAAAAAACTAACCTGATCAGAATCTTTGATCCGTGGGAAAACCTGCAAGATACAAATGACTGACATCATATCTATAAATTTGACTACAAATTGCCATAAATTTTTAACAATATGCACCTAATAAAAAAATATTTTAAACTGTCCTAAGGAATTTATATAAAGAAATTGAACAGAAGCATTTCAAACCCAGAAAAATAACACATAAAATATATAAGTATTTCTCTCATCTACCAAAAGGAGATTGGGCAGTCGGATAAATCATTGTGCACCCAAATATCCAATAAATGGATGACATTGAAGCATACCTTGATGTAGTAGTCTTTTTATTAGCTAATGTTATAAATATTTGTTTAAATATTGACTACAATATCATAAATATCTAGATAAAAATTGGCCAACCAGGATAAATATAGGTCTAACTGCTTGGCATTGATTTCCAAGACTATATAATTTATTTTTAATAACTGAAACCACAAATATCCTCCAATCAGATCCTATTCCAACATTTGAAATCCAATAAGGGGCATAACTTTCCCAATGCTAATTACTCCATACACAGAACTCAAACTCAAGTTCACTTATTAAAAAGAAGGAGCATTTGCCACTCCAACTGACCATATGTTAGCTACAAAAATGATGTTTATTTGACATGACTTCAGCCAAGTCACACAGAAAAATATTTGGATAATTAGTTTTTCAAAAATAGTTCAACTCAACATGTAAAATTTCAAAACTGCAATTCTTAAATATACCTTCTTAACAAAATAATCAAAGCGAGCATCATCAGCATCTACTATTGAATCTACATGAAATCGTTCATAGATCTACAAGTCACATGATCAAGAGAATTATTAGCATAAGGGAAAACAAGGCAAGATAATTTGGAATAATATTTGATAACTCAACACCTCAAGAATAATTAAGGACTACAAGCATGTCAAATGAATTAATAATAACAAGAATACAATAGTTGATCATACATTATATATCACAACTGCCTAAAACAAAGTTTATCAAGACATTTTCAACTGTATGCCTCGTTTAACTATGGTAGTCATCCAACTAATCTATTAGCTCATTAGGACCTCCACCCAGAACAGAATACAATTAAATTATCCATGATAATTAAAATTGTATTAGCCCCAATGTACTTTTCAAAGGAACAGTACAACGATGAATATTGTTTTATGCATCACATAAGTGATCCAAGTAAACTTAAGTGCAATGATATTGTGATTACGCTATCAGAATGCATCTACATCCAAATGGTTTCATTCCCATCTGAACCTCTACTTTAAGAAAGTAATACTGAGAAAGCATACTTGTCTTATTTCGGGAAGAACTTTGTGTAAAACACCTTTATAATCACAAACCAGCTTCACCTGCAGATATCAAATGAAAAGACTGATAATGAATGACAAGGAATATAATTGGTTGGTGTAGTTGCTTAAGCAATAAGAAAGAAAACCTTCTTATGATTCTCATCTCATTATCAACAATGCCTAGGGTTAAGTCCATATAAGAAAAATAAAAACCATATTAAAGAGAATGGCAAAAACTTGAGATTTTTCCATGAGAACTCTTTCGGCAATGATGTATCTCTAACCCTCCATGAGTGATCGTAGGTACAAACATTGAGCCCATCTAAAAGAATGGAAAGTGCAACCAGACATTTTGCATACCTTCCCTTCATAATTACAGCACTGATGATTGAATGAAGCATTTATATCTGCAACAAGGAAATGAATAAGCTGTAAATTACGCAACGTGGTTTCTTAATAATGCTAGTAAAAAAGGATTCATTAGAAAACTCTATAACTCAGCATCAACAAAGGTTACCATAGGCTAATCAAAAAAGGTCCTTCAGACAAGGAAAATACACAAATATTTTAACCATGTATTATAATTGGAAATAGATTATCTTGATGATTGTTTATGTAAATTTTGAATGGATATTGGATGAATCCCCAATTGAAATACTGAAGCAATAAAATATTCTTTCTTCCAGCAAATTAACATCCCCTATTTATCAAACAGAACAAAAGGATGAAGAATACAAAGGTCTGTTAAAACATATAATATCTATCCTTCTATAGAGAAGGTAAAGACAAAACTATGTGAATGCAAGATTGTTCTCAACATCTTGGCCAACATAAGGAAGGTTCATTACCTGGATTTGAATAAAACCCCAGAACAATTGTTTGCCTGTAAAATCTGGCATTATCATCAAGATACCTAAACAAAGAAAAACTCAGATTTCAAGATTCTAGGGTAGAAAAACCAGAAATGCATCTCATTTCTGACACCTTAGCTTTCAATGACCTGAGTGCAAAATGCAGTTCATGGAACAAAAATAATCATGTACAAAAAGGCAGGTCACTCCCTCCCAAATATCCAATGCATGGAAATGAAAACTACATCACTCCCCCCAAATTTAACAACCACCAACTAAATGGAAAGAAATGAAAATCTAAGAAAAATCCAACATAAAGTGTACCATGGTCTAATGCGCATAACATCAGTTCCAGGCTGCTTCGATGGTAAACGGTTCAAGTGGTCAATAACTGTATGTACATGATACCAATTCTGGAAGTTTCAAAAATAATAGCCAACATTTATACTCTTCCAACTTATAGTGACCTTCAAATTATTATTATAATTTAAAGAAACATACAAGATACAACAAACCTGCATTGCTATTACATCAGCATGATCAATAATCAGCACCTACTCAAACATAATAAAATTTGTCAACTTCAAACTATATGATCCAATGACCTATACACAGGGTAACTACATATTCAAATAGAATTTATAAAGCATGGTCTAACAAATAACAAGTAGAGCCACTTACCTCGATCGATGAAAGAAAATCTACATCTTTTTCCTTGTTACTCCCGGCCTCTTCAATTTTCTAACATTCACAACACTGATGTCAGGCACTTGCGATAAGGATATTAAGAAAAATCCAATTCAAATTCAAAATATGTAAAGTATAACAGTTTCTTTTTCATTTAATAAGTTACAATTTAAATGCAGCAACAAGCAAAATCTAGATTTAAAAAGTAAGCCTTTTTAGAAGCCAGAATTAATATAAAAAAATAAAAATAAAAATTTGAAGCCAAACTAAGGGAAACCATTTTTACAGCTACATGTTACGAACCTTCAAAATTTAAAAATTGCACAATAATATCAAGATTATAATTGAACATATATGCAGGCTGTACCCAAAAAACAGAAAACTTGCATACCCAAGTCTAGTCTCATTCAAGAAAAGTGAATATATGCCAGAAATTTTCCTTATCCAAACTGAAGAGAAAGAGTGAGTAGCTACAACACAGGCTATATGAACTGGCGACATGGACCAGAATAAGCTAACTTTCTCTTGTTTCCTTTCATTCTCCTTAATTCTTCACTTACTGATCCAACATTCTTGACCACCCAAAAACAATATTAAACACCTTTTACTTTTCCTAGAAGGTTTAGGACTGTAATTGTTAAATTCTAAGGCTATCTAAAGCCCAAGTGAAGAAAATTGATTCCTACAAAATCAGACCTAGAAAACTTGTTTGGCATAGTCATTTCCATCACTGTACCTCAGGAAAGAATCCAATCCAGACTGTTTTTATGCACCATCACCTTAACAAGTGACATCTGATTTTGATCATGTAAAATGTGTTGAAGGTGACATCACATGACAATGGTTTCAGCACGAGAACAAAACTCTCCAAAAACAAATAACACATCAAATAACATTTGGTAAATTTTAGCGGAGTAATTGTATTCTCATGACATTTCATGCCTTCTTGATAAAAATTTCTGTTTCCAGTCTATTGTTTCTTTTAAAGGATGTCTAGCTTGTCACTTGGAATTGTCTTCTATACTAATATTAATAAACCTTTACTGTCAAACAAAAATAAATAAATAAATAAATAAAACTAAAACATAAAACCTTTGCCATCAAACATATATAAATAAATAAGAACCAAAATATAAGGGAAAATTGCACAGAAAAATCACGAGTGATAATATAATCTAAAGTGAGCAAAAAGATATCTAGGAGGCAAATATGAATAAGAACCTAAGAATGATTCTTTTTCATAAAAGAAAAATCCCACTTACATTAACCAAGGAAAGAGCTGAAGCAACAATGATGTCTGAGGTATGGAAATCGCTGAACAACTTAATTGTCTTCCTGCAAGGAATTTTATGAATAAGAAAAAAAATTCATTATAATATACTAAAAAATACAGATAGTGGACTATTGCATAGCATGTCTTGGGAAAGGATAAAGAATAAGCAATCCTAATCACCAAGCAGTGAAATTTGTTACCTAGTAAATTTGATGCCGATCATAAAATCGTCCTCATTATTGCCACCAAAAAGTACTTCATAGTCAGATGGTTTGGATGCTTTTTGAGGTTTTTTATTTTCAGAATCATGGTCATTTTCGTCATTGCCCTCTTCACTTCCAAATTTAGTTAAAAAACGATCCATATGCTCAACATTAACCTGAGAAAACAAACACTTAAATCTCACAAAGGACTTACAGAATTGTCTATCTTGCTCAACAAAAATGTAATAAAATTAGATAATACTAATAAGCAACACTTGCAACAATGAGTCGGTTATCATAAACTACAGCAGAAAGTTACATGTATTAGCATGATTTAAGCCTAACAATGTTAAATTAAAGTTCATTTGTAGACATCCACTGATTAATTATCTAGGAATTTCACTAGCATTAGAATTGATAATGTGGATTGAATTTGGAAAAGAATGGTCTTCCTTTTACAGAACTTTTTATTCCTTTTAATCAAGGAGGCACACAATTTTCTAACATCTGCAAGAATGATACACAATAACAGAAGAAGCCTATTATACATAGTTGCTGAAACCACCCATACAGAAGAAAGAAACTAATGACAAATGATAACCATCAACCATGTAAAACCTTAGTTTCCTAAAGTTAACGGGATCTATTGAGAAACCACTAATAAACTAAAAGGAAAACCAAATTGTACAGAGAGAAGCCGGGAAAAACAAAAGGAAAACACACAACATAAGCCAACTATTTAAATGATATTTTCCAACACATGCAGAATATTAACCACCCAATGGAGGGATCACAATCATGAACCAGAAAGTAGAAGTCCACATAAGAGAAATATAGAAAGATAAAACTGAAAAATAGTCCGATGGGGGAGTTCATCGATATATCCAGACTCTTTACTATGAGATAACCTGTAGTTGAGAAAAAAAAAAAGCTTAAGAGTTGAGGCAACTCCTCAGAGTCTAGATGTGTGTTGATAATTTAGGTCATGTTCAAGGGGCAATACCATGGTTAGATGGAAAGAGTAATCAACTAGAGAGGTAGGTACAAAAGCACCTTGTGAGCTGAAGGTGTAAGTTGTATAAGCCTCTTCACAACACGATACACGATGCTTGCCATTGGCAATAAAATTAAAACCTGGAGCACGAGTAGATAAAGGATCATATACTTTGTTTGAAACATAACAAATTAACATGAGAAGAACTTTCTTGTATGCTTATGATTCTTCTTAGACTACATGCATTTCTAGGTTATACTAAGCTTACCAATTGAACATGATTAAGCAATAAAAAGAACAAGGCGAAAATACCAAATCTACTAATTCATTTATCTATTAACCATTATATATTTGTGTATAAATACATGTGTTGTTTAACTCATTTTCAATATGTATTTTGTATTTTAATATATATTCTATGTGGGTGGTTATTTTTTATGTACATATAGCATGATTATTGTTATAATTATATTTTGTTATTGTAAATATGATTAGTTTTCAAAATATCTAATTTACAAATTAAAAAACTTAAGTAGTAATTTAAATGATAACATATAATATAAAAGTCTATTTTTTAGGTTTCATATTTTAAAAAAATTGAGCAATCTTTTTCTTAACAATACAATCAAAATATCTCTATATATATCAGTAACAATTATTTAGAAATTTACTTCGTATACAATTAGAAGCCAACTTTTATTGATATTCATAGTTGAAAAAGTTCTTTCAATTAATGCAGTTACCGAGGAAAAAACTAAAGCTAATTTCAAAAGAAAATAAATAATACTCTTTTGAGTCGATTTCTAAGAAAAAACACCAATCTCATTTAAATTGAGAATTGATCATTCTAATAGACATCTAATATAAAATTCTTAAATTGACTATTAAGTACCAAAAGTTGAGTAAAAAATTATTGTGGAGTCAAATTCAATAATTTAATGAGGATAAATAAATATTATTATCATGTACTATGAAAAAAAATTTCAAATTGTAGTGGAGGCACTTGCCTCCACAACAATGGTAATAGATCCGTCCCAAATGACTAATGGTCCTTTACCTTTGGACGAGTAAAACCTTGATCTCGGAATTTGTCACTACCAGCACTCTCTCCAGCTCTGGATAATTTTGCATCATTCTTTTTCACACAATCTCTAGTTTTGAACACATGATTGAGCTGTGAACGATATAGCCATTATGTATTGCTATCAATATAGCGTAGGCATGGGTGTGTAATATAATCTGTAATATACATTGCCACCATGCAAAAGATTTTGACAAAATCCATAATCTTAAATAAAATGACAGGGAAATTTGCTTACAGAATGCATTATGTATGCATCCATGATGCTTGTATCTTCGAGACCTTTGACATAGAATGGTTTCTTATTACAGTGAAGTATATCCCGGTATCTGCTGCCTAGAAACATGTCAACATGAAGGCAATACCATTATAATGATGGAAGAAAAATAAATAAATAAATCACAACCTTTATGCAAAAAGGAACCAAGCATCCTCAACGGGAGTAAACAACAGCAGCAGCAACAACAACAACAGCAACAACAACAACAACAACAACAACAACAACAACAAAAGTGCTTGAGTGTGTAACTTGGATAACTACTATAAGAGAATTTCAAAATACACTCAAAAGTGGTTTAGTGCAAATAAGCAGCATATTGTGGTGTCAATTATCAATTTATCATACCAAACGACAAATAAAATGGAGATGGTGACGTGTACAACAAATGTCGCAAGTGGCAAGCTCTAATAAAATGACATGACCATTGTGAATAAATTCACAAAAAAGGTAAAAAAAAATCTTAAAATTAAAAAGAAATTATAATAAAAGATTGAAGAGATAATTGCTCTCTTTCCCACTTCCCATCATCATTGTGTTCATGTGTCTATATGTAAAACCAGGTCCTTTTTTACCAAATTGCAGAAAACCTTCGGGCCGGAAAAGATATACAACCTTTGTTATTGCATTTTGATGGAATTAAATGAAGATAACAATGAGTCACTTTTAAAAACATTCGGGGCACAAATAGGACCAAAAAACATTACGGAAAACATTGATATATTTATTCTAAAAGTTTTGGATAAATATAATACTTAACCATTCAAGAAAGAAGTTAAATCCTATAGCTGTATCTATACTAACTCCAGTGTACCACATGAATTTTACTGCATAGGCCATAAAGGGTAGAAGGTTTACATTCTCTCCTGTTGAGCATTAAAAAATTAAATTACCATAAGAGAGGATTTAGATTCCTTTGGCTTATTGCTATTTTCCAATATAGCCAACACAACCCCCTATCAGCTCAGAAAATTTTACACGAAATAGAAGAAATTTGGAAGTATTCTAAAAAATGGAAGATATTGTTTAAACAACCCCTTAGTTTCAGGATAAAAATCAAGGGTAGTTATTATGCTAGATGCAAATAATGAGACTAGAACATGATTTATTCATTATAACTGAAAACGAACTTACAAAGGGAGAAAAATATCTTCTGCATAGATGAATTCAAATCCTTGCCCCCAGATGTCTTGTAGACATCCATCCAGTGCTCATACAACCTTGGTATCAGACCATCGAAAGAATTGGAGTTCAAATCCTAAAAGAGAAAACAAGAGACAAAAATGTAATACCCGTAAATATTTACACACCAAATAATGTTTTTAACGAATTAAGTTGCCAGAAACAATTCTCCTTTTTAGCACATGGAATCATGGATTAAGATTCAAAGAGAAAAACTTACAGCAAAGCAATGGGCAGTGTCAATGACAAGGAAAAGATAACAATAGAGGAAAATATTCTTCGTTGAACAATGTTGATTTCATCCAAAAAGAACTACTCCATATTTTTTTACCTTTGTTTAAAGGACTATTAATCAAAGTCTCCATGAAAATAGCACACAACACACCATTGACTTGATATACTGGTAGTCTAACATCAACTTGCATAGCCTTACCAACAAAATGATTAGGATGCAAACAATAAGTCAAGTAGTTCTACTACAAAGCATATAGGTGATGAGCATTGAAATTGACATCAATGCTGTAATATCTAATTATTTTCCCCACCTAACATATAGCATTATCTACTTTGCAAAAGAAGAAACCATATGGGGAATGAAGTATCATCATTCTAGACAAGAAGGCAAAAGCAATGAATTCTATAGCCAGCTGCTAATGTCTACTATTCCCCTTTACTTTATTACAACCATTCAGCTTGTGGCCAAAATAATTACACTAGATTTAGCACTTCCACAAAGAAGCTACTCAATCTTGGATATGCCAATAGTTTTAAAAAAAAAAGTAAAAAATAACAAACATGAAATACCTTCAAAATATTTTCTCCAGTTCCTATCCATTTGCAACTCGACATGCCAATGGCTGGTACCTCCCATATAAATTTGGAACCCTTTTGGTTGTCTATCTCTTCTTTTGTTAAATTATGTTCCAAATGTAGGTTAAAAGAACTACAGACACAAAATATTGTAGGTTAGACTATCGGATAAAAAGAATGAAAAGAGCAGGAAATTCATTTGAGTTATGTATAATGACAAAGAAATAAGTAGTTGGTACAATTTCAGATTCATTGCAGAACATCATAAGACATTGGTATTACTCGGATAATATTTTTCTCTCTCCATCTCCATTCCACACATATATTTTATTTAGAAAATAAAAATAAAAATGAAACTGAGACAGCAAAAAATATTAACAAACCTTAAGTGCACTGAATCCTCATAATTTGGTTGACCATCAATTCCAACATCCTCTTCATCTGACTGAGAAAACTCAGCATCATATTCAGTCTCAGAGCCTGTTGATTGAGAATCATTGTCATCTGAATCTTGCAACATCCTTTCCGCATCACTGTTTCTAGGAGAATCATCATTAAAATCTAAGACAGTAAAGAATACAAACATCAATAAATGATATCCCGAAATTAAATAACCATCTTATGCTATTGAAAATCAAAGGGAGATTGCAGAAAACAAAATTGATGTACAGACCCTAATTACAAAACTGAAACAAATCCTTAATGAACAGAAATATTGACGAAAATTTAAGTTAAAACATTGCTATTTTCTACTCTTCTCAAAGTTCTTGCCTTCCACATAATCATAATTTTTTTTAAATATTGCAGAATCAAACCTTCTTCATCATCATGGTCATCCTTCCACTTCCGACGCGCAGGGAGCTCTGCCTCTTTCTTCCTTTCGTCACGTTTAACTTTTTGCCTTTTCCTGAAAATAGGGGTAAAGCGACAAAAAATTTTAAACCCTTTCTTTAAAATAAAAATATCCCAAACAAAAGGCAATGTCAGATGAGCATGATTAAGTGCTTGATCATTTAAATAAGATAGTAAACTAAATATGTATGGACAAATGTAACAATCAATACCAAGAATTTAGAACAAAGTAAATGAATTTATCCTATCTTATGTGGTTGTCTCATAGAGCATTAAAATAGTTGAAAAAATACACCCTGTTACTACCTTTTAAGGTTAGAAGTAGGAGGATCAGTCTGCAGAATATTCACATTCATATTATTGGGGTTCTGTTTGGATGACTTCTTCTTCTTCCCTACAAAGAATAGAAAGTTTAATAATAACCAAGCTTAGAAAAAACACATACTTAATTAACTGCCATAATGGGAAAAGCAGAGAAGAATGAAAATTGGCACCAGCGTCAGCTCTCTGCGTCATCTTCATCCTTTTAAAATATCACTCTCTTGACCTCCGCACAGTAGCAGCAGCGGCTCCCTCCTTCAGCCGTCAAACTAGTCGTCGGCACAAGTGTCTGGAGAAAGTATGACCGGTGATGGAAGCAAAGGAAGGTGGATGCCGAGGGAGAGGAACAGAGAGGTAGAGAATACTAAACTTTGAAGACTATGGGAAAACACCGAGGTAGGAGCAGGAGCAGCAGCTCGACGGGGTAGGCAGTAGTTCAGCGGCGAGGCGACGAGAAAAGTGCACGAGGAAGGCGCCCAAGGGTTTAGTTGCGAGAACCGGACCGGTCAATAAACCAGTAAGGTTACTGATTTACTGGTTCACTGGTTTGACCAAGGTTCAACCGGTTTTAATTAAATATTAAAAAAATTATTAAAAAGTTTATATATAATTTTAAACATATATATTCATCCTATAACTTTTTACCAATAAAACTGAAATGTTCTGGGTTTCATGCTTTGTAAAACCAAAATAAATAAACTCTCATCACAAATCATAATTAACAACCACTCAGACTTATAATTATAATCAACAAAACAAAAATAAAATAAAAAAACAAAAACAGCAACTCACAATGCTTACAATCAACCAAAAAAATCAACCAAAAAAATGCAACAGCAACAAAAGTTCTGTCCAGAAATCAGACTCCAAATTCAACAGAAAAGCAATTCAAAATCTGAGGATCATTATAATCAACTCCAATTTCATAAACATTGGCAACTCAGAATAAAATAACAAATTCACAATATCAGTAACACAGATATCTGAGGATCAATAACAAATTCTTTCCAGTAAATTTAACAAAATAAACCCAAGTTTCATAAACATTGGCAACTCAGAATAAAATAAGAAATTCACAAAATCAGTAACACAATATCTGAGTATCAACAACAAATTCTTTCCAGAAAATTTAACAAAATAAGCACAAATTAACAAAATCAATAACTCAGAATGACAAACCCTAAATCAGCAATTCAATTATTAACAGTAAAACCAGCAAACAGAGGAGACAAGGAGGAGGAGGCGACACCGGCGAACACAGTATTATCAAAATCCAAGCCACATTGCTTACCGCGGCGAGGAGGAAAGGGAGTGACAGCGAAAACCAAGGAGACGGCGACACCGGGGAAGAGAGAGAGAGCGCGCTCGAACAGAGGAGACGACGACGGCCACAGAGCTTCCACACGACGGCGAGGGAGCTTCCTACGACGGTGACACAGCTTCCCAGGACAGCGACGGAGCTTCCTACAACGGCAACATAGCTCCTGCGACGGCGACGGAGCTTCCGAATGCGACGCCTCTACCCAGCGGAGACGAGTTCGTCGATGACAATGAAGCGTGGTTGTGGGGCTCTGGGGGCTGCGGGGCGCAGTGGCTGCGGGGCGCAGTGGCTGCGGTGGCTGGAGGGTTAGGGTTCTTTGTGCTTTCAATTTAAAATTTGCAGTTCAGTTTCAGAGACGTGAGGCGAAGCGAGGAATGGGTTGGGTGCGTTGGGGATCAGGGTTTCTTTTTATAAATTTTTTTTTTTTAGAATTTAAAACGGCGCCGTTTGAACGTTGAGGGAGGGCTCCTGAACCGGAAACCTTGTTAAAAACCGACTGGTTCCGAAGGTTTCCCAGTTAACCTCCGATTCGACCGGTTTTTTCCAAACGGATTAGAAGGCTAATCGAACCGGCTTTATGATCGGTTTTTGTTAACCCAGTTGAACCGGCCGGTCCGATTCGGTTTTCAGGGTTAAGGGTTTTCATTTTATTCAATTAATTTAATTTATTGTGTTATAGGCTTAATGTATTTTAAGGGCAATTCACTAAAATAAATTATTTGGGCATCTTTATCTTTATTCTTATTTTTATTTTTATCTTTATCTTTTTTTTATAGTATACAAATTGGGAGTTCATATGCTGACGTGGCACTCATACGTTGAATTTGAGAGTTTATTTGCTTAGGTGTCGTCACTAGAAATTTTTAGAATTATACTTATAAATTATAAATTATTATTTGCTTAGGTTGTTATTTTCAAATTTTAAATTATTTGTTTGGTTGTTTCACTTAGGTTGTTATTTTTTAAATTTTAAATTATTTTACTTAGATAGTTATTTTTTAAATTTTAAGTTATTTTACTTAAGTTGCTGTTTTTTAAATTTTAGTACTATTTTTAAAAATTTGTTGATTTTTTTATCACTATTTTTTAAAAATTTATTGGTAAGTTTTAAATTTAGAATTTTTGAAGATCATGGAGCACCACCAGTTTTGAAATCTGTTTCAACCCAAGGAACAAAGACCACCTTGTCACTATTTATTTTATCTGCAAATTTAATTTAAATTTAAATTAAACTTAATTAAATTTAAAAATTTTAGTTATGAGTCAACTATAAAAATATAAGTTATGAGACATATATAACACCACAATTCAAAGTATATCGATCGCTTCTTTTACATATATCCAAAATCTAAAATTACCCTACTTATTCCAATGGCTGGTATTCACAAAATTGCAGAGATCAATCCTACAATTGACAATTTGTGTATACGTATACGAGTGATACGGTTATGGACACTACCAAGTTACAAAAATTCTCAATTGTCATACTCAATAAATATGGTTTGGCTCAATAAAGACGTGAGTTTCTTACTAATTTTTTATATTATTTTAAATTTATATTATTTATATTTTAAATTTGTTTGTTTATCCCATTTCATTGTTCTTTAATTTTTTTTATCAATTATAGGGAGGAAAAATCCACGCTCCTCAGTTAAAAGAGCTTTTGTGTCTCGATTCGTGAATTTGCTAAGAGAAGGAATATCTTACCAAATAAGATATTTTGGTGTTGGGAAAGAGGTGTGTAGAGATACTTGATCCACTTCTATTGGTAAGTTCCAACCAATATTTATTTCTAAAAATATTAGTGATGATATTTTTAATGGTATTTTTTATATTTTTTATTATTAATATATTATATGATACCCTGCATAGAAAGGAGATCTATTGGATATACCTATGCTTTTCCTCAACCTAATTGATAAGACATTTCTATTCCTCGTTTGAAGTTCAAATATCTGATAATCCACATTTTTTACCTTCTTATAAAGTTAAGAAGATGACTGATAATGTGGATCTCATAAATAAATTAAAAAAGGCTCACCCTAATCAAATTGTGAGTACATTTACAAATGTACTTTTTATTAAAAAATAATTTATTTTTTACTTTTTTGGTCATTAGTAGTATCTAATTTATAAATAATAATTAATAACTAATTGCAATTTTAGGATGTTGACTACAGTGCTGGTTTGCTTCCAACTTCAAAAGCATTCTCAATCATTAAAGGGGAGAAAGTAGAAGGTGTTAAGGTATATGTTCAAAAAATGAATTTTTCGTTTGTTTGTTTTCTCAAAGTTAGAGTTTAATTTTATTTAAAAAAATATTGTTGAGATAAAATTAAAGGTGATAAGGATGTCTTTAATTTAACATAGTATTTTGTACAGAATTTGTTGCTTGAATTCTCTAATGAAGTTGTGGACAATGATGAATATGAAGTGTTAGAAAATGCTATTACACTTACACCACTCAAGCGACTATCTTCGGAGTCGGAAGATTTGGGGGCGGAAGGAAAAACCTTAACTTACAAGAAGATCAAGATTGAGAATGAAAATTGAGAATTTGGATGTACATGTTTTGGAATCCCTTTTTAGAGTCTATCTAATAGAATAATATCAAACATATGTTTGTTTTAGTAGAAATATTTTTTTTTCTTGAGTTGTTATTTTTATTTTGGTTCTTTTTTATTTTTATGTTTGGAATTTAGAATTTTTTTAAATATAAATTGAAGTTATTTGGTTATTACTTATGGTTTTATTTTTCAATTCGATTCACACCATTGATATTTTGTTAATTTTTTATTTAGTCTTTAATATCATAAAGTTATAAATTTCTCATATGAATTATTGTTGATACAATTAAGTTAGTTATTAATATTTAATGTGTACTTATTTTTAAAAAAGATCTAATTCTAATTTTTAATTAAAGTATCATGTTTAAAATTTTAAATTTAAATTTAAAATACACTTTTTTTAATTTTTAAATAAGCAAATGAGTTTAAGAATATTTTTTAAAAATTTATATAATTTATAAGCAAATATGCTAATTACAAAAGATTATATTAAAGTA
The DNA here is from genome assembly GCF_000817695.3 of Arachis duranensis. NCBI lineage: Eukaryota > Viridiplantae > Streptophyta > Magnoliopsida > Fabales > Fabaceae > Arachis > Arachis duranensis. The sequence goes on from NC_029776.3 coordinate 89,552,788, forward strand.
AATAGAATTACCAATCTTATTAAAATGTGAGGTTATTTATACTATTAAAAAAATTAATTTAACATTCCCCCATAGTTAATTCTATCTTTAATGTTGTTCCGATCAAATTAAATTAATTTAATATTTTTAAAAAATTTAAATATTTTTTTTAAATTTATGTAATTTATAAGGTTATTAATTTTTAGCTTGTATTTAATTTTATTTATTTTTATCGATAAATAATAGGATTGATACTATTTATGAAGAAACTAAAAAAAATATTTTTAAATTAACAAATTCCTATATTCCTAATGAACAACGAACGTTTAATTAGAAAATTTTATTTAAAAATTTAAAATTTGTACTAGCTAATTAGGAAACTCTATTTTAAAATTTGAAATTTGAAATTCTAATACTAATTCCTAATTAAGTGACTTCTTAATCGTTTCGATTTTTAAATTTAATTTTTTTTATTTGTCACATTTATAAATTTTCTCTTTACTCAATTTTTATAGTTATATTTTAGATTGTCTCTGCACAATAGAAGTAATTTCATCTTTTTCTCTTTAAATATTTTTTCTAAATTTACGTAATTCATAAAGTTACTAATTTTTAGATTGTATTTATTTTTATTTATTTTTATTTATTTTTATTAACAAATAATAGGATTGATATTATTTATGACGAAACTAAAAAATAATAGGATTAAAAAATTTAATTAAATCATGATGCTTTCAGCAGGTAATACATCAATATAAGGACATTTTACAGAGATGATGATAACATGTAGCAACATTACTAACATAACCAGTAACAATAGTAATATAATATAGTTTGCTTTTGAATTTAAGGATACATTAATTTTTTTATAATATAAAATAATTGATGTATTATCTCTAATGATTACAGGGACAAGTATATTTAATTCAAATTTAGATACTAAAAAATCAGAAGAAGTGTGCATGACTGAGAAAGGAAGACACCTAAGACAAAGAAAATCATTTTTAAAGGAATTGGCTATAAATCTTTTAAAATTTTTTGAAGAAGTTGAGGATATTATTGAAAACATGACTGTATTAGATATTTCTGTGCAAATTGAATACCCAGTCATATTCGATGTTCGCCTTTTTCAGAATAAGCTAATAGAAGAGGAATTAGCATATGACACAAATGAGTTGACTCATACAAACTTATATACGAAACAAAAGATGACTCATGAGTAAAGGTTAGTATTCGATGAGATACTCAATGCTGTTAATACAAACTCTGGTGATTTTTACTTCGTTTATGAAGATGGTGGGTGTGCTAACACATTTATTTGAAATGGACTTTCTTCTGCTATTCGGTCTAGAGGAAAGATTATTTTAAATGTCGCATCCAGTGGAATTGTGTCTTTACTCCTATCTGGTGGCAGAACAGCTCATTATAGGTTTTTAATACCCATTACAATTAGTGATGAATCTACTTGCAACAATAAACATGGCAGTTTGAAGGCTGAGCTGCTCATCCAAAGTAGTTTAATAATTTAGGACGAAACTCCAATGCTCAATAAAATGTGATTTGAAGCACTTGATCGGACGCTTAGGGATCTTATGTCAGTTACCGATCAACATAAGACACATCAACTATTTGGTGGTAAGGTTGTTATTCAATGAGGTGATTTCAGACAGATACTTCCGGTGATTCCGAAAGGGAGTAGACACGATATATTGTCATCCGCTATTAACTCATCCCATCTGTGGTCATTTTGTAAGATTCTGAAACTGCATATGAACATGAGGCTTCTAATGTCTCTTCAGATCAAGATAAAGGTAAAATAAAGAGATTTGCTAATTGGATACTCGATGTTGGAAATGAAATTTTTGGTTCTGTTGTTGGTGATGAATCAAAAGTGAAATTTCCAGATGGTCTATTGATTACAACTACTGATGACCCTCTCTCTCTCATTTGGTAGAACTTGCATATCCAAATTTGTTGCAAAACATGTTTGAATCCAGGTATTTTCAGAGTAGAGTGATTCTTGCACCCACGCTTGAGAGTGTCGAGAAGGTAAACGATTTCGCAATCGTCTTGACAATCTTTCCAATGATGGAAAATGAGTATTTGAATTCTGAAACAACATGTCAAGATGATAAGAATGAAGATATACAAAAAGAGTGGTTCACACTAGAGTTCCTAAATGACATCAAATGTTCGGGACTACCAAATCACAAGTTGACTTTGAAACTAGGAGTCACTGTAATGCTACTGCGAAACATAGACCAAACATCAGGTTTATGCAACGGGACAAGATCAATAGTTAACAAACTTGGTAGCAACATAATTGGAGCGACGGTAGTGACCGGTAGAAATATTGGAGATAAAGTGTACATTCCAAGAATGAACTTAATCCCTTCAGATTCAGGGTTGCCATTTAAGTTCTAACGGAGACAATTTTCATTAATAGTATACTTTGCAATGACCATTAACAAGAGTCAGGGTCAATCATTATCACATGAAGGGCTTTACTTGCCAAAATCAGTATTCACCCATGGACAACTTTATGTTGCTTTGTCAAGAGTTAAGAGTCGCAGTGGCCTCAGGGTTTTAATTCTAGACGAAGACGGCAATTCAAAGTTATCAACAACAAATGTCGTGTTCAAAAATTTTTTTAATAATATTTAGGTAAGGATAATATTATTTTCATTTTAATAGCATGTTATGATTTACACTTTTGTCCAAATATTTACTGTAGATGTAACTAATTTATCTATAACTCTGCTTTCAGATTTGAGATGAAATGTGTAACAGGGAGCACAACATCATATGCCAATTGCTTTTCTAATAAAGTTAGTAGGATACTAGATTGTCGATAAATTTTTATTAGCCTTTTGATATAAAGTTTAGTGTAAAATTGACATGCTATTATTACAGTTATATATGTTCTTATTTTTTCATGTCTCCCTCCTTATGGTTCAAAAATATTATAGACTTCAAACTCATCCATTTATATTTTACTTTGAATAAAGGTAAAAACAACATATTCAGTATGTTTATTATATAATGAAGATGATAGTGTTATACTAAACTCGAAAAATTTATTATTATAAAATATTATTTTCGATTTAACATGTCAAATTTAAATATAAACCCGTGCATCGCACGAATTTAACACTAGTACATATACAAAGTACGTCAAGTTCCCGTATGTTTTGGCCGAAAGCTCCCCTACAGTTGCTGAGGTTTGGAAATCATTTTCAGCAACATGGTAATGCCATTCAATTTCAATGGTTTGAATCGGAAAAATGTCTAGGTGAAAGCTTATAAAAGCATGAGAATCAATAGCGCGCACAAAGAATAAATCCATTTTTACACATGGAATTATGCCTAGTAGATTTCCATCTCATATCATAGTGTAGTAGTCATCATCACTCATCCCCATGAAACACAATATGACTAATACAAACACGAAGAAATATGAAAGCTCCATTGCAAAGGCTCCCCAACCAATAACACCAGAATGCTTTAGAATGCTTGGAATGGCAATTCTTCCAATAGTTGAGAATCCAGTCAAGAACTTGGCTAAATTCACCTAGCTACTCCATCATTCATCAGACCACAAAACAAAAAGTTGAATGATTAATAACCTTGGCTCGATATACAATCTTATCTTTTTTTTCTTTTTAAATTGTTTTTCAATTAATGCTTGAATAATAACAGTTTACCTGTTATCAGATTCAGAAAATACAGAAGAACCATTAGACCCCGCAAAGAACAGCAGAGGCATTGGGAGTAGCACATATGTTATAGCTGCAAGAAAACAAAACACCAAATGTAAATAACAAACCAGGAATGTTCAGTCACATTAACATTTCATTCCCTTAAATCTATAAAGAAATAAATACAGAGATGCTTTATCTCACCACTTAGCATCGGCCACCAATTATTATACAAAGCACATGCCTGTCACATAACACAGATGCAACTAGGTAAGCAACAATTACTTCGTTACCAATAAGATGTGATGCATTTATTAACAATGAGAAGAACACGGACCAAAATTTGCAAGACAATTCCCCTAGAGACTAAGATTGCCAAAAAGGCAAGTTTTCCCGTGCTCAGGCAAAAACGCAAATATCCTGGCAAGTCTGCCATCTCCAACTCACCTCATGTTACGCGAAAAAGGGCTGGAGCAAGAAATCTCATTACCATAATGCTATATGGATATTAAATCAGAAGAAAATACCAAATCAAAACCAATTCTAATTTCTAACAAAGTTGTCATAGATAAGATGAAGGTGTAAACCAACCACACTGATATTCAAAAGTTTGGTTTTATTCTATCACAGTGCCTGCTGCATAAGCATAGAGAAAGAAAATCTAATGATTTGAGATCAGCATCAGGCAAGTCCAATGCAATATTAAAACAACAAAAATAGCAGCAGCAGCAGCCATGTAAATTAATGACACAACGAAGAGAACAAAGGCTATATTTTTTATGAGATAGCTAAAATGCAATATGATTTCAAACCTAATTCACCTAATAGACATTACATTGTTTCAATCACAATTTGCCATACAAGATATCACTTCTAGTTATTATTGAACAAGTGAATGACATTTCCACATCTTTTCACAAACAAGCCTTTGCATATCTGAAATGGTTTAAACATATAATAGTACCTAAAAGTCAAAAACCCAATCCCACATATTTTTTACCCTAAAATCAACAAGATCAAACTTGCATTAGCCAAATGATTGATTGATACCCATAATCCATACAACAATTTGGTCTAGATGACAGTATGTTCAAATATAACTAAATTCACGGATACAAAAACTCAGAGCTAAAAGCCAAGGCCATGGAAGCAAATCCTATGAACAAGCACAGGAGTAACGGCAATTTTGTTCTCTCAGATAAAAGAGAGCAAGAAACTAACAACCAGCAAAGTAGAATCAGAAAAGATGATACACTATAATCCCTAAAATTGAAAGGAGAGGGTTCAACCTACAAATAAGTGCATGCGATTGGGAACTACATAAGCAAAGCGGAATCCAATATGGAAAAACAATAAATTTTGATAAAACTACAAATTGATTAGAGATGTGGAAAAAGGTTGCAGAATAACACAAATTTGGGAGGGAGGAGATTAAGAAACTCGTACCTGAAGAATAAAGTGCTTAGAACGAAGTAGAATTTTTTGTTGTAATTGAAAGGAGATTTATGGATCGGTGAGGTTGATGTGTACAGAAAGTTGAATAGCATTCAGGGTTCAGCGGCAACGACAATGACCTGCCACTCAGACTTAGCTGCCAGCCAGCACATCGGTCCAAAATCCCAACACACCCTTCCGCAGGTTATAGAATCGGCGACTATTCTCAAGAAACCTAGCAGATTAATGGGATAGCGAAGAACAAGAACACAGACCGAACTGAAAGTGTAGTGCGAGGGAGGGTAGTAGCTGACGTGAGAATATCAAAAGAAAGATTTCTGGCAGAGCCAATTTTAATGATGCTGAGTGTAGGAGGAACTCTAGCAGAGACTCTCTTCTTCGAAAGAATGGCTAAAAAGGAACGAAAAATTTTGAAAAACTAAAAATATGAAGGGGTAAATGTCTTATTTTTAGTTCTTTCAAAAACAAAAAATGGGGTTCTATTTGTAAATATTTTTTTTATGGTTAATGATGCTCCTACACAAAAGTAAAAGTGGGAGTAAGAAATCCGTTGCCACTTTTTGGTTTAACAAAATTAAAATAAAGTACAAAAATAAGGATAAAAACTAAAAAAAAAATAGATGGCTCTAAGAAAGGATAATGTTAAATTTTATGTCATTATGCATGAAAATAGTGATTTATTTTATTATATTTATTTTCGTACCAAATAACAAAAAAGTTAAATTTTATGTCCGTTTTTTATTATTTATGTTACTCATCTATAGTTTTTTAAATTATACTCTATAGTTATTGAGTCATATTTTTTCCAACGAAAAAATAGTTATAAAGTCATTTTCATATTTTTATGGGAGTACATCCATTATATTATAATTTTAATAATTAATGTAAAATTTAAAAAATTAAATAAATATATATTTATTTTTATTACATTCAAGAGTGAATTGTATAAATTCCTATAGTCAAGAAATAGACTTAACTTATTTTTTAATAATTAGTTTTTTAATCATCAAATTTATAAAAAAGATTCTATCTTTTTATTTATCTTAAAAGTTAAACATTAAAGCTAATGTTAATACTTTTTTATCAACAGAACTAAAATAAAACATAAAAATAAAGCTTGAATAAAAATTAAAAAAAAAAACAAGATTTTGAATCCCAAAATATAAAATGGTTATAAGATAAAAGAATTACTTAAATATAATTTTTATAACCTACTCCATGAATAAATTTAGATGAATGAATATTACATGTAAAATGAATTATGATATATTGGTACAAAAATTATTCTGTGTAAATTTTTTCAAGAAAATATTATCCTGTTTGTAAACCCCGTTAAATTAGTAAATAATTAGTCAATAAATTAGTTTTTAATAAAGAAGATTAGAAATATGAATATTATATTAAATTAAAATAGAGCTTATCAAAATGAGAATTTTGACACCAATTTCGAAGAAATCAGCCCAAGATTGGATCGAACGGGCCAAACCGATTGAACCGGACCCAAACCGAACCTGTGGGTCCAACCGGCCAGCATTTAAATGAGCTAAAGCTCATGTTCTTCTTCAAGGATGCAGCAGAAGCAACGCACCAGAGAGGAGAAAAGAAGGGCACGAAACCTCTGCGTCAACTCCCGAATGCCGTAACTTTTCGATCCGAGCTCCGATCGCCACACCGTTTGCGACCACACGACCACCGCATCGAGCTCTACACTTCTACCGGAACAATTTCAAAGGTAACTTGCTATTTCACCTCAACCTCTTCTTCCTCAATTTTTGAAAAATTAAGTGGAGGTATTAAATTTCTTTGTTCTTTGATGTTTTAGGATCCAATTAGCTTGAGGAAAACGTTCACTCTTGCTTATGTGAAGTTTGGGTTGTTGGGAATAAGTAGTATGACCACAATCTAATCAATCACGTGTCAAATAATTTGTTATTGTTATTATATTAAAATGTTAATATAATAATGTCCTTGATTAAATTTAGAGATTTATCATTGTGATAGTGATCACAATATTGAGAGATAAATCTTTTATGATTTAATCTAAATTGTTTTTGGTCATAGGATTATTAAAAAGGACATTAATAATCCGAAAAGATCAATATATATATATATGATGGTCTTCATTGGATGAAGATTAATAGATCTCATTTATTAAATTATATATATAGATGGTGCATATAGAGATATGACCATTGAACTGACTCACTCTGAGAATTCCTAATGGTTATAATTACCGCATATTTGTCAATAGGATATTCTCAAGATGAACATGGTAATAGAGTTTCTTTTGACCTGCGACTATCATAGTAATTAACAATGTATTTATTATACTTTGATTCCGGACACCTAATACCCTAGGGTGCTAGTTGAATGGATATTGGGTATGATTTAAATACTTGTAGAATTAATGATTAGTCAATAAGGAATCCATCAACTCTCGGTAAAGAGTTTGAGCTCTATGATTATAATGACTGAGATGAATAAAACCTTGGTCAAGGAGATTGAACGAATGAAGAAATAGTTTCTTAAGTCATACAGTTCATTATAATAATGGTAACAAGTTAGAGTTTGACAATTAAACCATACTCTAAGGGTTAACCAAGAGGTAGAAAGATGGAAGGAATTATACTTTGTTCTTCTGAGGTTCTTAGTAAAAATATATTACTTCATACTATCGAGTCATTGACGAGTGTTGCTAGACGCCAACCTTGATTAGTAAATTTAGTATGACTAATTTACTACCCGCTTAGCATTGAACCTATGGGGTCACACACTAACGAGTGTTCTAATATTTGCTATAGAATTATTTAATTATTATTTTGATTTAATCAAATAAATAATTATATTAATTCAAAATGGAATATTATTATATTCTTTGCTAGCACCAAGAATATAATAATAGTATGATAATTGAGAATATTAAATGAGATTTCAGAATAATTAGTTATTCTATTTCTAAATTTGGATGAGATCCTAACTGATTCTGTTTCAAATTGAGTTATGATATGATTCATAAATTTGAAAGATTCAAGTTTAAAATAACAAGATATGATTTAAATTTGAATTGAGAATCAAATTTAAAATCAGTAACAAATCTCATACTATATATATGTATGCCAAGAGTAGAGGAATGTGACATAGAAGAGAATAACAAGAGTTTTATTCTTTTACCTCTACAAACATTAACGTATGTGAGCCTAATTCTTGGAGAAGAATTTTATGGCGTGCAAAGAGTTGCAAGAAGTTTCTCAATTTAGATCAAATATCCATTCGTCAAGGAGTTGACAGCAAAGATTGGTCTCGGTGTGGATACGCATAGTGCCTTCGTACCATCGAAGGAGAAAAAGATTTTTACTAGCGTACACAGGTATTTAAATCTGATCTAAAATATATATTGTTTATTAGAATAAAGTTTAAGCACAAAATAGATCTTTAGGATTACTTTCTTTTCTTCCGCTGCGTGTTATGAACACATGGTAATCCTTCATGGGTAAGGTGAGAAAATCATAATTCTATTTTAATTTCATCGAATTTGAGCTTTAAGTATTAAATTGGGTATATATGTGTTATAAATGTGTATTAGGCTATGAATAAATAATTGGAGCTTGAAATTGTGAATATTGGAACTTGGAGGAAGCTGAGCCTAGAATTTATTGAGCTTTTGAGGGGTTGTCTTGATTTTAATTACATTGCCTTGATCGTTATGTGGGAATCAGCCAATGTATGGTTTAGGTTTCTTGCATTTAATATACAATATTATATGAAAACTTAGACTAGATGACCGTAGGATAAGTTGGAACGTATGTGTATATTATGGTTTGGTGTTTTGTTATTAAATGTGGATTGATGTGGTGTTGATTAGTTGAAGAATTGACAAATTGTTAATCATGGATTTGAGGACACAAATATGTAATTCATGAACTATGGTTTGATTGTGAGATTTGGTACGTGTATATGCAATTATTGATGGTAGATTTGGCATGTGTATATGTGATTATTGTTGGTGTGAAGGGTTATTTTCATGGTGGTTATGTTGTTAAGGAAGAAGGATTTGTTGATGTTACCATGTGTAGGTTATTGTGTTGGAAACATGGAAATTGTTTGAATGAGGAAAGAGGTTTTGCAAGTTTACCAAAGTTGGTCTTTGGCCGAACTTCAGTGAGGCATAACTTAGCTTTCTAACTCTCAATTAGTTTCCAACTTATTTTGAAATGAAAATTGGATTCATGAAGTTTATGCCATTCGAAGAACGAATGAAAAATATTTTAAATCGAAGAAGTTATGGATGTTGGAAGATCATACCCCAAAATTGCTTTTTTTTTACAATCCTGCAGCTTTGCTATTGAATCTTTTTTTATTCAAAGAACGTACGTCCACATGTATGCATGGCATGGACTTTTGGAGGTGCGTACGCAATTGGTCCCATGCGTACGTGCAAGGGGCTAGCAAGCATGTCCACGCGTATGCGTGACCCATGCGCACGCATGACATGAAGTTTTCACCCACGCGTACGCATGGCAAAGGGACGCGCACACGAGTTGCAGTTTTACGTTCCCACACGCACGCGTACGCGTGGGCTCTATTTCAACAAATATGATTTTTTTTTTTGCATTCTGAACTCTATCTCAAACTTCTGAACCTCTATTTTCATTCTTTTAGTCATAAATAGTGATGTTAAGCCTGACAGTCAGATGAAGTTAGGAAATAGAGATAACTTGGAGGTGAAGTAAAGCCAAAAAGAAAATGATGAATTGATTATGAAATGTTACGGATGATAATGAATGATACTTGCCTTGATAATTAAATGAATGATCATGTATGATACTTGGCTTGAATGATTAAATGATCTGAGATACGAGATTTTCTTGGGTAAAGTACCGTGGTTTGTCACCCCGTGTACCAGGTTGAAAACCCGATACTCTATTGACCCTACGACGTAAGGGTGACTGGGCACTTATAAATTCTCGGGAATGTTGACCCCTATTGAGCAATATTGATTATTTGAGAAAAAGCTATGCATAGACTCTTGGAGATACACGTCGAGGGACAGTCTAAGGTTTTCGGACTTGTCGGGTTGGCTGGATAACCAACAGATGAGTCTCATCAGCCATAGGACAGACATGCATCATATGCATACTACTTGAATTACTTGTTTGTGCATTAACTGGTGTGCCTAAGTGTACTTGCCATGCTAAATGTATATTTGTTACCTGCTGTATTTGTAACCTTCTTGTGCTTGCCTTTATTTACTTATTTGTCTGTGAAACGCTAACGGAGATTGGAGGTATGGAGGAATGGGAGTACGGGATTTAGATTTAAGATTAAGTTAAGTTAGGTTTAGATACTCTTAGTAAACCACCTTTTATGGCTTCTGTTTAATACTTTAAGCTCTATAATCTGAGTGTCGGCATTCTAGGATTGCCTCTGGCATTCCTAGGACCTTATATATTATGTGTGTGATACCTTTACTATACTGAGAACCTCTGGTTCTCACCTCATACTATGTTGTTGTTTTCAGATGCAGGTTGAAAGGCTCCTCGCTAGGCGTCTAGATTCCTGAAGCTGAGTAGTCCTTGGGATATTTTGGGTTCTCTGTTTGTATATATATGAACTCATGTACTTAGCTTATTCTCTAAGAAACTTGTTTATTTTGTTCCTCATAGAGGCTACAGGAGAATTAGGGACTTGATTATGTATTTTGGGTATTTGGAATACTTATGTATATATATGTAAATATTCTCCGGCCAGCCTTGGCTTTGCAAGCTGAATCAAGAGCTAGTTCCTCTGGATTATTGGCACTCTTTGTGACTCTTTCACTTATTCCTATCCTTAACTTTTAAGTTTCTTAGCACGCAAGTAATTCTATTTCCTGAGCATTGCACCTTTTATTTTGCGATTTTGTTTTACCTGTTTTTTAAAACTCCTATATCTTTCCACTATTATATGTAAATATTTTCTGTTTAGAGGTCTGTAACACTAGGGGTGTCCATGGATCGAATCGGATCGGATATGGCCGAAAATTCGATCCGATCCGCACAATTTTTATCGGATCGGATCGGATATGATATCTGCGCTTTTTAGTGCCAGATCCGCACAATTTTTACCAGATCGGATCGGATATGTAGGTACTTAGAGTATAGTAGAAGAGTATGATAAGAGAAAAATGATTCTGTGTAAATTTATTTTTTTTTTAAATTGTCCCTATTGAATTATTTTTATTCTTTAAAAATATATCCAAATAAAAAAATCCGCAACAATAATTTACATCCAATACAAAAATATTAATGAGATTATTGTGAAAACATGGATAGAAAATTTTTTATTTAAGGTAACTGATGAAAGAATTTTTGTATAAAAAACCTTTCTTTAGGGGCAATATTGAACTTAAATTTAGATACCAATTATCGTTATATTAGATTTTATGTTATATTTAAGTAAAGTGAGAAGTATGCAAGAGAAGATGAATAAGAAAAGAAAAAAAAGTTTTTCTATTATGCAATAACAATAATCTGATATGATAGATAGTAAGAGAAGAAAGAGATAATTATAAAAGTTTCGTGATTGTGAATTAATGAAATAAGAGAGAACGTAAATATATGTGAAAAGAGAGAAAATGAGGCAGTGAAAGTTTTTTAACGTGGAACTAATATATAGTGGGATAGATTATTAGAAAGGACAAAATTGAAAAAGAATTTTGGACACCAAACCTATGTATTGGCATTATATATTGTTATAGATAAAACTTTTTCATATTGCATATATAAATGAATTTTTTATTGAACTATATAAATCGTGAAAGGAGTCCCGCATATTCTTATTAAACATAAACTGCTACACCCTTATAACAGTTTATGTTGAAAAATGAAATGACTAACCGTCGCAGGAGTCTCGCGATTTTTGTGTATTTGTCAAATGGGCATGAACCAAGTGAGTCTCTCTATGAACAGAAGCCAGAAGAACCACCTGCTCCAGTTTCATTGGCAACAAAAAAATAATGTGCTCGCTCCATCAATAACTTCCCAATTTGAGTATGTTGAAAATGTCCAATCGACTAAAGGTAAACTCTGGAAGTTCTCAGGTAATTGGTCCTGTTGCTCCGCCAAAGTCATCAAGCTTTTTTTTTTACTTCGGAATGGATAGTGGCTTTTCAGGTAATTGGTCATGTTGCTCCGCCAAAGTCATCAAGCTTTTTTTTTTTTTTTTACTTCGGAATGGATAGTGACTTTTTAAAGAAATCTGGCCCTAGCTCCTCAAAAGTGCAAGTAAGCTATATAACTGCAAGTTTTGTACATCCAATATAACTAACGGCTAGTCTTAATGGGAAAAATAAAAAGCCATGTATGTTTTTCTCATAGAATATTAAGTTTATTTATGATTCCTTTTAAAGTTTGAATCTTGGTCCCTGTTGCTTCATAGTTTTAATAAAGATTCAAATTGTTGGGTATATGAAGATGGTAAAATGACAAAATGTATATTGTGTTACAGTTTTAAGGTATGATTAGATTACTTTTTTTAAAGAGATATTTGTCCCCACACTTAGTTGTTATAGGGTTGATGACAATACTCTCCCCATGATACGATGAAACCAATAAATTTCTTAATTAGTAATAATAAGAAATTCTCAACTCTCTTAAACTTTAAAAAAAAAGGAGAAAACAAGGGTTGATAAACAATTTTCTCTTGCCTTCTTAGTTTTGAGTATAAGGGATATTTTTATATATGTGTTGCATGAATAACTATAAGTCACGTACCATGTTAAATAGTTGTGACTCTTTGTTGTTGTGTGAATAATTACAACCCTTTTGTTGTTACGTTAATAGACACAAGGTATCATTTTACACACTAACCATCACATACATACGTATATCACTGGTTAATCAATTAACTAACTCAAAACCGGTTAAGAATTTTAACCGTTCACTTAAATATTAATATTAATTATTAATAAAATTAATATTAATATATATAAAATTTGTAAATATCCTTTAATCATCCACTGTTTGCAAAATTCGAATATTATACAAGTATATGCATAACGAATGTGTCACTAAGATTAAACATTCTTTTAGTGTAAATTTTAAAGTTCTAACGAAGTAATAGGTGTCTAATCGATTAAACATATACTCCATATGTTAGTACCAAAGTCATACACATTACTTATACCCTCTAAGTTCAAGAGTTTATAATTTTAAGCACTTATATAGCGTTGTGCTCATCTTGGTTTTATGAATATTTACGAGAATAAAACCTCTAAAATTTTCGATTAGAGCGGCACCACTCCTATATTTATATAGGTGGAATCTTTTGATAAATAATATTATCATTCCATTAAGAGTTTTAACTCACCCTCATAATTTATTGTAAATAGCACTAAATCCTATACCTTAGTGCTCCAATTGCTAAATAACTTGTTACCCATTAAACCTTGAAACTAGTGGTCTACTAGAATAAGGTTGGGTTCCCATCATTTAGCAATAATAGGTTTTAATCCCATTTTAGCAGTAGTCTCTTTGATTTTATCCCTTGACAAAACTTTAGTCAAAGGGTCTGCTAAATTTTCTTGAGATCTTACATAAGTGATGGTAATTACACCATCATCTATTAGTTGCCTCACAAACTCATGTCTCAAACTTATATGTCTAGACTTTCCATTATAAATCTTATTATATGCTCGAGACATGGTTGATTCACTATCACAGAAGATTGAAATGACTGTCATCTGATGTGGCCACAGCTTTATATCATATAACAAATTTCTTAACCATTCTGCTTCTTTACCTGCGACTGATAAAGCTACAAACTCAGTCTCCATAGCAGAATGTGTAATACATGTTTGTTTCTTTGTGGCCTAACTTATTGCTCCACCACCTATGGTGAAAATCCATCCTGAAGTGGATTTGTTATCACTAAGATTTGTAATCCAACTTGCATCGGAATAACCTTCTAAAGTTGCGGGATAATCACTATAATGTAATCCCAAGTATATGGTTTTCTTAAGATAACAAAGAACTCTTGTTATAACTTTCCAATGTTGATTGCTAGGCTTTCCTGTAAACCTTGATAATTTGCACACCGCAAATGTTATATCAGGTCTAGTACAATGCATTGCATATATTAAACTTCTTATAACACTAGTATATTATAATTTTGCTATAGGTCTTCCTATGTTTTCTTCTAATTTAAGATTAGGATCATAGGGTGTATTGGATTCTTTAATTGTGAGATGATCAAACTTTTCCAATACCTTTTTGATATAATGAGATTGACTTAAAGTAAAGCCAACTTCATTCTTATGCACCTTTATGCCTAATATTGTATCAACTTCATTCAAATCCTTCATCTTGAATTTAGAAGTTAGATATTCCTTCATTATACGAATTCCTTCTAAATTTGTTCCGATGATTAACATATCATCAACATATAAACAAATGATTACTCAATAATCTTTAGTAAATTTTGAGTAAATACATTTATCCGCACTATTATGTGAGAAGCCATTTGATAACACCACTGAATCAAACTTCTCATGCCATTATTTAGGCGCTTGTTTTAGCCCATACAAAGACTTAATTAATTTACAAACTTTCTTTTCATTTCCGGGTAGCACATAGCCTTCTGGTTGCTCTATACAAATTTCTTCATTAATATCTCCATTTAGAAAAGCTGTTTTAACATCCATTTGATGTATATGAAGCTTGTGAATGGATGCCAATGCTATAAGAGTCTTTATAGAAGTCATTTTTGCCACAGGTGCGTAGGTATCGAAATAGTCTAGACCTTCTTGTTATCTAAACCCCTTGGCCACTAACCTTGCTTTAAAGGTTTGTAATGAACCATCAGTGTTATACTTTCTTCTAAATACCCACTTACATCCTATAGACTTTGATCCTGGAGGTAAATCAACAAAGACCTAAGTATTGTTAGATAATATTGAGTCTATTTCATCATTTATTGCTTTTTTTAAAAAAAGCAGAATCCCTTGAAGCCATAACCTCTTTGAACATTTGAGGATCACCCTCTATGTTCATCACAATAGGAATCTTGTTTGTTACAGAATTTCTAGTTTCTTCTATAAAAAAGTGATAGCCTGAGAAGAAATAAAATCTGGACCCAAGTCATTTTCTTTTCTTACTCTCAAGCTCTTCCTTGGTTCAATCAACTCTTTGTTGCTTAGATGTTTATTGTTTTGATTATTTATTTTTTATGAAATATTAGTATCATTTTGGGGATATTCTGAATTAGAAGTTGAATAATTGATAAATCTATTTTTAATAAATTTTACATCTCTTGATTCAACAACTACATTAGACACTAAGTCTAATATTCTATATGCTTTAGAATTTTGAGCATATCCTATAAAAGTGTCTTTTATGGCTCTTGGCCCCAATTTAGTTCTTTTTTTATTAGGAACTCGATGAAAGGCTAAACACCCCACACTTTAAGATAATTTAAATTAGGTTTTCTTCCTTTCCAAATTTCATAAGGAGAAATCTTTCTATGTCTTGATGGTATCCTATTATGGATATGACATGATGTTAATAATGCTTCACCCCATAAATTGTAAGGCAATTTTGTATTTAGTAACATTGAATTAACCATATCTACTAAGGTACGATTTTTCCTTTCCACCAAACCATTTTGTTGCGGAATATATGGAGTGGAAGATTCATGCACAATACCATGTAATTCACAAAAGTTATCAAATTCATTGAAAAATATTCTCCACCTCGATCACTACGAAGAACTTTTATTTTCTCTTCATGCATATTTTCTACTTCCATTTTATATTTCTTAAACATTTCAAAAGCTTCATCTTTATTTCTAAGCAAATACACATATGCAAATCTAGAACAATCATCATTAAAGGTTATAAAATATCTTTTTCCTCCTCTACTAATATCGCCATTTAGTTCACAAATATCACTATGAATCAATTCTAATAAATGTGTATTTCTTTCAACCTTAGGAAAAGGTTTCTTAGTAATTTTGGATTGTATGCAAATATGACATTTTTTTATTAAAATCCTTGTTAGTAAGATCAATATAGTTATTCTTTTGCATATATTCAATTCATTTGTAATTTAAGTGTGCTAATCTACTATGCCATAAAACACAAGAATCAACAATATACAATGAAACATTCACTTTATTAATACTAAGTTTAAATAAGTCTTCAGTACAATATCCTTTTCCTATGAATACATCATTCTTAAGAAAGATCACTTTATCAGATTCCATTACAACTTTGAATTCTTTCTTACACAAGAGATTAACAGAAGCTAAATTTTTTCTCAAATTTGGAACATGAAGTATATTTATTAAACTTAATTTCTTTCCAGATGTAAAATTCAATTCCACAGTTCCTTGACCACAAACTTTTGCTGAGTTGTCATTGCCCATCAAGACTTTTCTATTGTTCACTTCTTCATATGTTTTGAATTGGTTGCGATCATTACAAACGTGAGCAGTAGCCCCAGAATCTGACCACCACTCAAGTGATTTTCCTTGTGTTACTATGCTGACTTCTATAACCATGCCAATATGCATGTTTTGTATTTTTTCTGCAACCATAGCAATTAGATCATTCTCTTCCACTAAGTTAGTCTTTGGTGTTTCCTTTTTCAGAAGTCTATATTCTTTGATATAATGTCCTTTCTTGTGACAATGATAACACTCTCTTTGTCTTTTCTTATCTTGCTTTGAATCTTTAGAGAACTTTCTTTTCTTCTTATTGGTGTTATTTTCACCAATATGATTCACTTTAGAACTTTGAAAAAGATACACAGCATCACGTTTTCAAGTTTCCTCTTCTATACGTATATGCCTTAGTAATTTCTCAATTGTGAAGTCCTCACCAAGATGTAAAAGTTTCTTCCTATAACCATTCTAAGATGAAGGCTTGAAATAATTGCTCTAACTTGTAATGATTCAGGGATCACCACTTGTAGATCACAAAGTCTACTTACAAGGATTTGTAATTCATGAATTTGATCCATGACAGGTATAGTATCATTCATAATAAATTCAAAATATTTCATCATAATAAACTTATCTATTCCTTGTCGTTCAGTATTGTACTTTTCTTCCAAAGATTTCTAAATCTCCAATGGTGATTGAATTAACATATAGAGATCATAGAGTCGGTCGGATAAAGTATTAAGAATATGACCTCGACATGCAAAAGTATCTTCATCACGTTTCTTCTTCAATTGAACAACCTTTTCTTTCTTTTCCGGTGTAGAATTTTCAGCGGCATCGGCAATTGGTGTAGTCTTTAGGTCAATCACATATGTAAGATTGAGAACCGAAAGAAGGAACACCATCTTGTCCTTCCAATGGTTGAAGTTTGTTTCATCAAAGCGATCTAACTTGACAAACTCTTGATTCATGACCTTGAATGTGGTGTTTTGATCTTGTGCTATCTTCAAGTAATATCTCTCTAAAATTTTTAGGTATATGAAGATGGTAAGATGACAAAATCTATATTGTGTTATGGTTTCAAGGCACGATTAGATCGCTTTCTTTAGAGATATATTTGTCCCTAGACTTAGTTGCTATAAGGTTGATAATAATACTCTCCCAAAATACAATGTAACCAATGAATTTCTTAATTAGCAACAATAAAAAGTTCTAAACTCTCTTGAACTTTAAAAGAAGAAGAAAAGATGGGTTGATAAACAATTTTCTCTTGCCTTCTTAGTTTTGAGTATAAGGGATATTTATATATATGTTGCATGAATAACTAGAAGTCACGTACCATGTTGAATGGTTGTGATCCTTTATTGTTGTGTGAATAATCACAACCTTTTTGTTGTTACGTGAATAAACACAAGATATCATTTCACACACTAATTATCACATACATACATATATCATCGGTTAATCAGTTAACTAACTCAAAATCGGTTAAGAATTTTAACATCATTCACTTAAATATTAATAAAATTAATATTAATATATATAAAATTTGTAAATATCCTTTACAAATTCATGGAGCAAAATGTAGTTACCGCAGTCATGGATAGTGGCTGTTATAGCAGGGGGACTTTCAATCATTTCATTAAAACTATGATTGTACATTGATGAGACCAGTAAAGGGTATGTGTTCTGATTGCATATATGTCTTAACGGTAATGCAGAAAGAATTGTCAAATGTCACCGTTTATGTCCATTTGACTCATACACAGAAATTGGGAGACTTTTATTGCGGTTTTTAGCTATTTTATTTTTTTAATATAAACTGTTGGAGAGATGTAGTGGTTTATATTCAATTAAAATTCGCGAGACTCTTTTGTGGTTTATACAGTTTAGTAAAGAATTGCATATGCAATATGCAAAAATTATATTTAGATAAATTTGACGTTCAAATAGTCATTTGTCTGCATTTTAAATTTGTAAATATATATTATAATTTTTTTACAATATCTTCTAACCAGACATATTAAAGCTTTATTATTAAATAATAAATTATTATATATAAAAAATAAAATTTAAATATCAACATTAATTTAAATAAATAAGTGAGTTAATTACTCAATCATCCCAAATTTATTATTGAGTAATTACCCAAATCAGTCCCCGAGGATTTTAAAATCGGACGTTTTAGTCCCCGAAGAAAATTAATACCCAAATCAGTCCCCATAGTTTATCTCCGGCGGCCAAAACAATCCCCAGACCCATTTCTCCATTTTATGCCACCGGAAAAAGCTGAAGTGGCACAGTTACTATCTAGCGTGTCCAACAATAAGAATAGGTGTCATAGAAGGACAAATTAGTCCCCCAGCCATGTTATGAAAACGGCACCGTTTAAGGATTGGTACCAAACGTTGCGTTTAAGTGGGAAACACAAGGCCACGCTTCTTCTCCTCTACCTCAACCCCTCTGTACTTGAACAGAAACGTCTTATTCGTTGAAGCTTTTGGAACCCTAGTTTATCAGCAGCTGCAATGACACCAAGCAAATGAAGCTCGTCGTCTTCGAATCGCCATGGTGGGAGACTCGGCGGTGGCCATAGTTGTAGCGTTATCGAAGACGGTGACATCAGCAGCCTAAGCAAAGTTGAAATCCCCAAAGGGCAACACCCAAAATGTCTATGTGGTTTGTATGCAATAATCTCCACTTCAAGGACTCGTGAAAATTCGGGTAGATTCTTTTTTGGATGCCCACTATATAAGGTAAACAATTGTAGGATTTCAAATAATTTACATTCTATAAGAATTGTGTTGAAGAGCTATTTTTGTGTGATGAGCAGGAAAAGTTATCTCATTGCAAGTTCTTTGCATGGGTTGACAAGATTTTTGACATTAAGTTGAAGAATGATGACTCAGTGAAGAATGTAACCATGGGTGGTGGTGAGATTGCTGCTGATATTTCACCCATGTATGATACCAATGATGCTGGTTTAGAACACAAACTAATTGAGTTGCAAAATAGAATTGATTTGTTAGAGCTTCAGAAAAATGTAGTCCCAAAAGCTGAGGGCAAGAGTAAATGTACGAATGTAGTACTTGTTATCATGTTCTTTGCAATGTTAGTGTTGATTTTGTCAGTAACAATAGCTATTTTGTAAGTTATATCTTAGTATTAAGAGTTCACTGAAACCTGTATGCAAATTTGTATGCTTTTTTGTGATCTAAATACTTGTGAGAAGAATAAAATTTATGCAATATATCAGCTTTAAAGTTTTCTTCCAAAATTGTTTGGTTGATGACCTTTATGAATCCAAACAGAAAATCATATTGCTATGTCATGTAGTAAAATGAATAATGAAAAAAAAAAGCAACAGCACCATTACTTATAAGTTCAGTAACAAGTAGCATGAAATGAATAATGAAAAAAAAAACAACAGCACCGTTACTTATAACAGCAAATATATTGCTTTAATGTCAAATAGCAACTTCAAATCATAGAATGCAAGTCACATATTCGATCTAATCAAAACAACATAACTGTCATAGTAGCAACTTAAACTAAAGTCAGAATTCGAGAATTCGGCCATACATGAGCCGAAACATAATTCACTAAAAAAGTTTCATCCACACTACTCTATCATCAATCTCTAAATTAAGAGTATTTCAAGTTTAGGTCCATCAACTTGAAAGCTCACTACCAAAATACAAACCGAACTATTACATCAAAAAGCATAATCATTTGTCTTCATTCATTTTTGTCTCGGATGCTTGAACCCAGGATTAGGAATAAACTGGAACATCCTTGATGTAGTACCCTCACTTGCTGCTGCAATTGTTTCTACCGAGACGCCTTGACTTGGTCTAGGTGGTGGAATAGGAGGTGGAGTGCTAGACTGGACTGGTGCAGGATATTGTGGTCTAATAATAGGCTGCTTGGCCCTTACACTTTGGAGAATTATCGCTCTAGAATTTGCTGCACCCTGTGATAAAGAAGATAGCATATGCATAGAGTAAACAAATTTATGGTAGCAAATCTAACAGTGCAGTAACATAAATTACATATCTTTATATTTAGTTTTTCACTCACCATACTAGACACAAAACCTGGTGCATTAGCTGCGGGCTGAGTTGAATTAAGATGATCGACCATATTCTAAAATAATGAAAAAATTAGCCAAATAAAAATCAATATTGGTCCTTGTGGAATTTAAAAAAAGACATATAAGTCTCCAATGTTTTCTAAAGTATCCACCTAAGTCCCTATAGAAGCCTTAAAAACTCAATTTAACAATCGCGAGCAACAATTAACAGGTTATTTATGGTGGTTTACCTACACCTGGGGTGCTGATTGTGAGAAATGTATCTCCTCTGCAGGTTGGTTTGATGTTCCAGGATTTGCACCAGCCTTTGTCTTTCTTCTATTTGGATTAGTTGGACGTCTAGTTGTTGCTGCTGGAGGTCCTTTGCAAGTCTTGTAATTATGGCCAATCTCTCCACACTTGCTACAAGTAACTCGAAATGTCTTCTTAACTTTGTTGCCGTCAGTTTGCTCACTTCAGTCTCGGATGACTCTTTTCTTCTTCTCTTGACAGGTCTGCCAACTTGCCTCTTTAACTTTGGGGGAATAGGTTTCAGATAATTTGTCTTCTCCTAGTTTTCCTCAAAATTAATAGGTTGTATGCAATGTTGGTACGTTGCAATTGCTGCCCCAATCTTAAGCAGAGGGTGGACATATGTCTCAGGTCTATCACCCCTTCTAGCTATAGCAGCAAGTGCATGAACACAAGGAAGACCTACAATTGCAATGTTTTTAGCTACATACAAGTGTAATTTAACAATTGTAAATTAACACACAAAATATACTTAGTATACCGGTTAATTGCCAAGTATTGCATGTACATTTGTTTGTAGACAGGTTGACAGAAAGCTTCTTAGAGCCTTGTTGAACCTCGAAGACTCTCCTTTCATCGTCACCAACCCAAACTGGCTGCCAATATCTAACATCCTTCATAATGTCATCAAGCCTTTTTTGTTGAGTGGGTGCGATCTCAGTTCCGATGTGTGTCTCCAATACTTGTTTGTACTTGGTCATTCGTCGCATGATATAGCACCGAAGCTCCTTACACATTGTCAAAATTGGTTTTGACCGGTAGTTCACTATTTTTGCGTTCCAAACCTCACACATGTTATTGGTGAGGTTGTCACACTTTGGTCCGTGACTGAAGTGGGCTTTGGTCCAGCAAGCAGGCTCAAATTTTGCTAGATAACTCCATGCTTCTTCATTGATCCTTTTCAACTTCTTCATACTTGCTTGAAATTCAGCATCAGTAGTGCATTTAGCACATTCCCACACAACATTTTTGACTTGCTTGTCCTTGTATCGATTGGTAAAATTTTTCCAAATATGCCTGACACAATTTCGGTGATGAGCATGCGGCATCACCTCCTTTAGTGCCGGCAACAATCCCTAAGAGCAATTATATAAATACAACTTAATTTGGAAATAGCAGGCAATAATAAGCAATATATTAATAACATCATTAGAGCAATCAACTCGAAGACATCTAGTCCTAACAAAATGTATCATCAGTTTTCATATTAAAAACTTAAAGAGGTTTTGGTAGAAAGAGAGAAAACACTTAAAACCAAGTCTGGTATTGAAATTCTACTTCAAATTCTCTTATGACTAAATCAATTAGTAATGTCCATTTTTTTTTATTGTTAGTACTCTGAAAATATTACTTTATAGTGATCTTTGCATTAATTATATAAGGTTGCCAGTTTTCTAGGTGTGTAGGTCATGATTATGTTTAATTGAGTCTTAAGAGCAATATATTAGTCTCAATACATTGAACTAGTATTTTCGAAGCTGCATTAATAGAATGTGTTCCCTTTTATATATATTTTAAATAGCTATTGAAAGAATGGGAAAATTTCTTCTAGTGCAGAGCAAGATAATTAATCAATTGCTTGTTTGTTTATATCCATCAAGTAAGATAATTAATCACAACTAAATTAACTTATACGTTAACCCAAAAACAATTAAATTAACTTATAACTTAATCAGCAACTATAAACAGTCCCAACAATGTAACATAAACAACAACTTAACTATAACTTAATCAAAACTAATAGAACTAACAATGTTAATTAAAAAATAGTGCAGAGCAAGATAATTAATCAATTGCTTGTTAGTTTATATCTATCAAGTAAGATAATTAATCACAACTAAATTAACTTATACGTTAACCCAAAAACAACTAAATTAACTTATAACTTAATCAGCAACTATATACAGTCCCAACAATGTAACATAATCAGCAACTTAACTATAACTTAATTAAAACTAATAGAACTAACAATGTTAATTAAAAAAATGTGCAGAGCAAGATAATTAATCAATTGCTTGTTAGTTTATATCCATCAAGTAAGATAATTAATCACAACTAAATTAACTTATACATTAACCCGAAAATAATTAAGTTAAAAGAATACCTTTTGTTGGTCTGAGATAAAATTCCACCCATGAATGTATTGATCTCCAAGATCTTCTTGTAACAAGGTGAGGAACCACTTCCAACTCTCCTTTATTTCACTGTCAACAACAGCGAATGCTATCACATAGAAGTGATTGTTCGCATCTTGACTTACAGCGGACAATAACTGGCCCCCAAAGTATCCCTTCAAGAAGCAACCATCAAGACCGATTAGTTTTCTACATCCAGCTTTAAAACCCCTTTTACATGCATCTAGAGAGATGTATAGTCTGTTAAATAGTGGAAGGGACTGAGGGATGGGTGTCACATCAAGAATGGTGGAGCTCCCTGGGTTACTCTTGTGTATCTCTGTTAGATAGTCCCTCAACTTGCTGTATTGTGCTCTCTCGTTGCCAATCACACGCTCCCTCGCTTCCTTGAGGGCCCTATATACCATCTTCCCATTAATCATAACGTTGTAGTCGATCTTGATGTGCTCATAAGCCTCACTCAGGGTCATGTGAGGCTGAGTTCGAAGCCTCTTCTCTAGCTTCTTGGCTACCCACTTCTGATCTGCCATGTTGCTTCCAAATTCTCTGGCACAAGTGTGATTAGGAGTATAAGTCTTGATTTGGTAACTCTTAAGCTGATTATTCCATGCACAATAAATTAGCCATGGACAAAGATTCAATTTGGCACTACCAGTTCCATTTTTAACACAATCCTTAGTTCCAGCATTCATATCCCCAACGTCAACTTTGGTAGCCTTAGTTGTCACAGTCTCTTCAGTCACAGCAGCTTCATTCACATTGTGCTCACCTGAAACATTACTTTGCTCCTTTGGCTTTCTTGGCTTTTTAATCCTCTCCACCCCATGTTCACAATCGCATCTAACCCTCCTTTGATCATTATTTATGTACCTAATTTTTCTCCCCTAAAAAATTACATGATCCTTAAGAGCATTCTTAAAACTTTCAATTGTGGCAAACTCCATTCCCAACTCAAAGTTTACCTCCCCAAATCCAACACCTTCATTAAATTGAGAGAATTCATACCTATCTTTCTCATTTTCAGAGCTTTTCGGAGTCAATAATGTCTCTGATTCATACTCAAAAATTGGATCTTCTTCTTCAATATTTTCCTCAGCCTCATCTTCACCACTGCTGTTAGTAGCTTCAGCAGCATTGGCAGCCTCAAAATTTGGCAATCCAGCCTTTGTTCTAACAGTTTTTGGCCCATTTGCAGTTGAGCCAGATGAAGTTGACCCATGACCTTTTTGTCCAGCATTTTTTGGAGCCCTAATGTTGGGCCTAGCAGCAACAGCAGCCCTTGACATGTTTGGGCCTGCATACTTTGATCTAGAACCAGTAGCTCCATTAGTGTTTGTCTTGATTGTACTTGGCCCATCTGTAGCTTTCTTATTCTCTTTTAAAGCCTTCCTTCTTGCACCTATATTCCTCTGTAAACTCTGCATTCCTACACCACCCTCTGTTTTTTTGCCAACTTTTCTAGTATCTCTCTTCACAATCAAACAATCTGAGTCACTATCTTCATCCTCAAATCCTGCTGGGGGTGGTCTATATGGTTCATCCTGTGTCGTTTCATATCCATCATCACTAGACTCCTTCTCAACATCCGCATCAGCATCAAAGTCCAAATTGATGTCCTTTGGTGGAGTAACCATTATTGGGTGATCGAAATATAGATAAAACTCGCCAGTCTCCTAGTTCATTTGTTTATTTTCACGCAAATGATTAATCTCCAAATCTCCTTTTATAGGGTGCAGCCCCCTCTCCAAGTCAGGAGCCTTAGGATCAAACCAGTACATAGTCTTGTAATCTAAATAGCCTAAACCTTTGAACAGAGTTTCCAGGTCAAAGAAGCATATGAGGTCAATATCCATCTTAGGAAATTTGTCAACTTTTCCATCAATATATAGAAGAACTCCTTGGTTATCCCTTACAAAATGTCCACCATGGTGGAAAACAGGAACTACATAATCCTCCATCTAACTGCAAGTACAACATACTTGAAATCAACAAACAGAATCATCAAACCCTAAACTACTCTATTTTGAGAATTTTGGTAACTGAACCCTAACCAAACACTATACAGTCACAACATAATAACCAAACCATTATACTCCATAATTATCACAAAACAGAAACTCAAAATCCAACATACTCTGTAATGGTGACATTCAGCATTGTAGTTAACTAATTCAAAATTTCATAAATCTAATCAACATAAGAAAGAGAATACAAGCTCACCTTCCTCAATGAGCGTGTTCAACGATCGTAACAACCACTTCCCTCCGTCTTGCGCGCCAATTGTTGCTTCTGTTTTGGGAGCGACGTGTCAACAGAGTCACCCAATGCTAGCGTTGATGATCGAATTCTTCAGCTGCTCTGAGAGATTAGGTACGAGGGATTGACAGCCACCTTCTCTGTAACAGTTTGAAGAATGTGTGGGGTTTGGTTTCTATTTGAATAGAAAGGGGTTGAAGTTGAGAAGAAGAAGCCTGACCTTGTGTCTCCCACTAAAACTCAACGTACGTTTGGTTCCAAGCCCTAAACGACGCCATTTTGATGAGGTGGCTGGGGACTAATTTGTCCTTCTATGACACCTGTTCTTATTGCTGGACACGCTGGATAGAAATTGTGCCACTTCAGCTTTTTCCGGTGGCATAAAATGGAGAAATGGGTCTGGGGATTGTTTTGGCCGCCGGAGATAAACCATGGGGACTGATTTGGGTATTAATTTTTTTCGGGGACTAAAATGTCTGATTTTAAAATCCTCGGGGACTGATTTGAGTAATTACTCTTTATTATTATTATTATTA
>NC_029776.3:89579214-89588900 GCF_000817695.3 Arachis duranensis
ATTAAATCTAAATTATTTTTTTAAAATAATTAAATTTTGATTCTAATTATTAATTACAATATTAATATTCTCTCTAAATTATATGTAATAAATATTTAAAAAAATAAAAAAATAAAAAGATAAATGATAAAAATTTAAAACTAAATAAAAAATACTAAAAGATGTGTCTATAATAATAATATACGGAATATTTTTTAATTATAAATTTAATATATTTTTATAATTTTATGAATTTATTTAACTTATATTATTTTACTTTTTTGTGAATAAAAAAATTATAAAATGATAGAAATTGAGAGAGAAAAGAAT
This sequence comes from Arachis duranensis, assembly GCF_000817695.3. NCBI lineage: Eukaryota > Viridiplantae > Streptophyta > Magnoliopsida > Fabales > Fabaceae > Arachis > Arachis duranensis. The sequence goes on from NC_029776.3 coordinate 89,579,524, forward strand.
AAAAAAGACAAAGAAGAATAAGGAGGGAGAGAGCTTTTTCTTTAAGATTCTAATTTTAAACATGTTTATTTTTAAAATAATATTAAACATATTTTTTTTAAATAATAAAAATAAATTAACAACATATATAATAATTATTAGTTGAAATAAAATATAAAACATATTTACTTATTTATTTTTACGGATATATGAATATGCAGATACCTACATAAAATCTGCAACTTTATTCTATTAGTGTGCGGATCCGACCTGATAGCATTGCGGTTCGGATCTATATACGCAATTTTTGGATCGGATTCGGATAAATATTGCAGATATGCGGATCGGATCCGATCTATGAACACCCCCGCTCAAAATTAACTCTCATCATGGAAGCTCTACAAAAAATATTAATTAAGAGTTTCCAAACCTATGATGCACGGATACTGACACGGATACGGGACACGATACGGCATGGGACACGCAAACACGTAAATTTAAAATTCTTATAAAATAAGGGGACACGACATATATATAAAATATAAAATATTTTTTTAGATAAATTGTAACAATATTTTAGTATTTTATTAATATTAAAATATAAAATATTTTTTGTTTTAATAATCAATAATATATACTATGTTTTAACTCATTTTAAAAATATATATTAAGAATAAAGTTCGACACAATGATATATAATAGCATTTAGATATGTCCAAGTGTCCAAAAAATAATTTTTCTTATTTTTTAAGAGAGTAAAATTTGAACACAGAAAATATAGATGTCAAAAAAATATCAATAAATATTATATCCAAAATATATCCAATACGTAAACACAATAAATAAAAGAGTGTTCATGTTTCATAACCCCAAACCCATTATACTTGAGTCTTCTTAGCCTCACAAAGAAGCTAAGAATGAGATTGCAAACATAAAATGATAAATGAATGGTCCACCTCTTGAAATCTTCATCATCAAGTCCCATAATCTTGAACTCACTTTTTGTATTAGGAAACAACAAAGTCATTCAATGCATAAAATAAATAGATTGAAGCATTCTAATCGATTCTCCTTCCAAAAATAGAAAAAAAAAACCCAAAACTTCAAAATGTTTCAGTTAGACTGTTTTATAAATACTCTCCAAATCAATCTTAAAGAGAAAAATATTTTTTAAGATTTAGCCTCTTTTATAAAAATGTAAGACTTTTTGAATAACAATTATATTATTTAAAGAGTGTCATTTCAGAATAAAATCACCAATTATATCTTTTAAATATATTCTTAAATACTACTACCACAATACTTCATATGTTAATTATTTGTTAAGAAAAGGATAAATAAAGTTTAAATTTTTTAACTGAAAGATAAATAAATAAATGATTAATAAAAAATTATAATTATTAAAATCGAATCGAATTGATTGGTTTGATTAAAAATTGATGAACCATATCTTAAATCAGCCCAATCTAACATTTTGACCGTTTAAAAAAGAAAATCGACAAAACCAAAAAAATCGATAAAAACCGGATAAAATTACAAATCAACAATCAACACAAGAAAACTCCTCCTTAAGTTCGAACTTGATATAACATATATAAATTAAATTATATTTTTAAAATTTATATTTGTTTATTATAATCTAAATGGTTCAACTAGTTAATCATAGATTGAACTAGTGAACTAATAATTTAACCAGTTTAATTATAGTTTGGTTTTGATAATTATGTTGAAAATACAAAAATGTGAGACATCTAAATCTTTTTGAAAGATTTATTTGTCTTTGTATAATTTAGACAAAAAAATTTAGATATCACTTTTTAAATGCAAGATATCAAATTATTTAAGTCTTTTCGATTTTTCAAAAGATTTATTTGTCTTTTTATATTTTAAATAAAAAACTTAAATTTCTCACTTTTTTAAATAAGGAATATTTTTCTATTTTTATATTTATTTATTTTTGAGTTAAAAAATCACAGATGTATTTATCTTATGAGAAAGTATGAGGAGACCATGAATTTAGTGTAAAATATGTACAATAAAGGTAAAATTGAAATTATAATTGTTTTGATGTTTCTAAGGCTCTATTCTAGATTAAAAAAAAAGAATATAGATCTGGACAAGGATCTAGAATAGAGCCACTCGTTTATTTGATACCCATTTTTTGTATCAGATATATTTAGACAACGGCCCTTCCTTTTCTGTCTCTTTGTGACTGTGAATTGAATGAATAAACGGATGAGCATGTGGCAACATGCAATATACCCGAGACCGGATTCGGGCTTTGGACGACCGGAAGAGGGCTCTGCTCCTCGAGCGGCAAGAACTAGTCGTTGCAGCAGCAATCCTCCATGGAGGAAATGGGGGCAACTAATAATAATTTAATAATTCCTAATCATTTCAAATTTTAAATTTTAGAAACATAAGAATTTGGTTATGGGAAAGTTACACATTTCTCTATTTTACGTGTGCGAAGAACGTGCTGCAGTTTCTTCCTCTTCGGTAGTCTCTTCCACTCTCTCCGAACTGATGCCACGAAGATCACCACTATCCAAATGTAATAGAGGCTTCACAAAAAGGAACTAAGAAAAACTTACTTGCCATATGACCTGTGACAACCCAGGAAATATAATCACGCAAGTGCAGCTGCATGGAGAAAATTATGAGGAACGGGCCAGAGCTGTGAAAATATCACTTCGGGCTCGGTGAAAATGGGAATTCCTCGATGGAACTCTCACAGAACCATAACAAGGTGCGTCTGATCTTGAGGATTGGTGGACAGTCCAATCCATGATTGTATCATGGATCTTGAACACGATCGAACCAAACTTACGATCAACCGTTTCGTATGTTGAGAATGCACGGACACTGTGGGAAGATATCAAAGAGTGGTTTTTCGCTGTGAACGGACCACAAATACAACAACTGAAGTCAGATTTAATGAGATGCAAGCATAAAGGAATGGCCATGACGGTGTATTATGGGAAATTAAAAGTACTATGGGATGAATTAGCACAGTGCGAGCGAATTTCCAAATGCACATGAGGTGGATGTAAGTGCGGGATTGGATCTTAACTTGAGAAGTGAAGGGAAGAAGAGAGGGTTCACCAATTTCTGATGGGCCTAAATAGTACGGTCAAATATCCTGGCAACAGATCCTTTGCCATCGCTGAATCGTGTGTACGCAATGCTAGTCCAAGAGGAGAGAGTGAAAACAATGGCTAAGGCATCAGAAGAGAGAGGGTTGGTTGTGGGACTCGCGATGCAAGCAGGGAATAGGATGAAAGGACGAGGAGATCCTAGTCAAAAACCAACAATATGCTCTAATTGTGGCAAAAGTGGACATGATGTTAAAGGATACTTTCAGATTGTAGGGTATCTAGAATGGTGGGACAATCGACCAAGGAATGAAAGAAGAGACGGTGGCAAAGATTACGGACGATAAGGCACGCGTGCTCGAGGAATTCCAGCACTTGCACATGTGGCACACACTAATGGAAGTGGTAGTCATGCTATCAACACGGAAGACACGAGACATGAGATGTCAGGATTGACCAATGAGCAATGAAAAGTATTAGTAGATATGACCAACAAGCAAAAATCAAATGACTCTGAGAAAATGACTGGTAAGAGATTTTTTTATTTACGGATCATTGATAGTGGAGCTTCCAACCACATGACGGGAACCTTGAAAAAATTTGGATGAAAAGAAAACTATACGTGGGTGTCTAGTCGGTTTACCGGATGGAGAGCAGGTGATAGTGTGCAAGCAAGGAACAATGATACTTGAAGGAGGACTTGAATTGAAAAATGTTCTCTATGTACCTCAATTAAAATGAACTTACTCTCAGTTTTTCATTTAACAAATGAAGAACACTATCTAGTACAATTCATTGATAAATTTTGTGTCATATAGGACCGCACTTCGAAGACGCTGATTGGAGTGGGTGAGTGGAAGGATGGGCTCTATTGGTATCGTGGGGCACACAAGATTCAAGCTTGTCATGTTAGAACAGAGAATCAACTAGCGCTTTTGCATAAGAGACTAGGACATCCATCATTTAAAATTGATGCAAATGCTCTGCAATGTAAGTGAGAAATATACAACAAATGAGATTTGTGAAACATTCAAACAAACAAGAGATAAGTTTTCTTTAAGTGACTATCAAGCTTCCAATATTTTTTATTTAATCCATTGTGACTTGTGGGGACCCTATAGAACTCCCTCATTGTGTGGTGCTTCGTATTTTTTAACTATTGTGGATGGTTGTTCACGAGCAGTTTGGATATATTTGTTGAAAGAAAAGGCTGAGGTATCAACCACATTGAAAAATTTTTTCACTTCGGTTGAACGCCAATATAACAAGTATGTTAAAATCGTGCAATCTCATAATGGAACGAAATTCATGTGTTTAAAATAATACTTCAACAAGTCATTGTTCACCAATCGTCATGTGTTAATACACCGCAACAAAATGGACGAGTGGAGTGCAAACATCGACATATTCTTAATGTTGTTAGATCATTACATTTTCAAGACAATCTTCCTATTCAGTTTGGGGAGAATGTGTCTTAACTGCTGGCTATTTAATTAATCGTAAACCATCCTCAATATTGAAGCGCAAGACTCTGTATGAGGTTTTTTATGGAACAATTCCAAATTATGAGAACTTGCGGGTTTTTTACTCTTTGTGTTATGCTCAAAATCAGAATAGACGAGGGGACAAATTTGCCAACCGTAGCCGAAAATGTGTGTTTGTCAGGTAACCTTTTGGGCAAAAAGGATGAAAACTATTTAACTTGGAAAAAGAAGTTTTCTCTGTCTCGCATGACGTCCATTTTTTTTAAAATATGTTCCTTTTTGAAGCGGATCAGGCTTTGGGACCAAGGATTGAAGATATTGGATCTCCTGTGACAAATAATTGTTGAAGAAGACACACACAATGGGACAAGTCAAGTACTCTACACTTGGGTCTAGTACTCTACACTTAAATGATTGTGCTGGGGATTCCCTCATTGAAGCACCTATTGACAAACAAGAGGGACATGAGCTCAATGAAGAGATTGAAGAGTACATTGCTGACGATGCACCGGAACCAAGTGCAGTAGAAACAACGTCGACTTCTGATCTACCACTAGTCACTTTGGACGTTTCACTTGGTCGGGGTCACCACATGAAGACACCCTAAGTCAGGTTGCACGATTTTGTCTCTACTGCCACGATACCAATAAGTCCTACCGACCAACCTCCCTCTCCATCAAAATTCTCAGGAGTGTCCTATCCTATATAAAATTTTGTGAATTATAATTCTTTTTCCAAACAACACCGTAGTTTTCTTGCCTCTCTCTAGACAAAACAGGAGCCTCTATTTTTCTCTCAAGCAGTTAGAGATGAGCGTTGGCGCAAAGCGATGTCCCAAGAAATTCGTGCGCTTCAACTCAATGACACTTGGAAGCTTACAACCCTTCCCCTAGGAAAGAAAGCACATGGGTGTAAGTGTGTTTACAAAATTAAATACAATTCTGATGGGACAATAGAGAGGTTCAAAGCAAGATTGGTAATTTTGGGAAATAATCAAGTGAAAGGCTTGGATTACAATGAAACATTTTCTCCAATGGTAAAGATGGTAACAATTCGCACAACACTCTCAGTGGCAGCAGTCCAGGATTGGGAACTCTGCCAGATGGATGTCCACAATGCACTTCTTCATGGAGAACTTGATGAGGATATTTACATGAAGCTTTCCCTTGGTTTTCACGTGCCTCAACAAGTACTGGTCTATAAACTTCAGAAATCTCTCTGTGGACTGCGGCAGGCCCCACGTTGCTGGTTTGCAAAATTTTCATCTGCCCTCCTTCGATATGATTTTAAGCAATTCCCAAAGGATCATTCCTTGTTTAGCCTTCGCCATAATAGCGTAAAATTGGTAGTTTTAGTATATGTTGATGACCTTGTAATTGCAGAAAATAATGGTGCTGCAATTCAACGTTTCAAAGAGTATTTACACACATGTTTTTATATGAAAGATTTAGGCCGACTGAAATACTTCTTGGAAGTTGAGGTTATCAGATCTCTCACTAGAATCTTTTTGTGCCAAAGAAAATAGCTTTGGACATAATCACCGAAATAGGACTTCTAGGTGTTAAGCTTGTAGCAATACCGTGCGAAGAGAATCATCGATTGGGGTCAGCTGCAGGTTCTCTTTTATCCAATCCTAGCATATATCGTCAGCTTATTGGAAGACTGATTTATTTGTGTTTTACTTGGCCTGATCTAGCCTACAATGTTCACATATTATCCCAGTTCGTGCAAAATCCACGCATCGAACACTGGCAAGCCGCTTTACGTGTTGTATGCTATTTAAAGGGACACCCTAGGCAAGAAATTCTTCTTCCACAAGAGAATGATTTGCAGCTCTATGGATGGACTCCGATTGGGCTAGTTGTCCACTCACTCGCAAGTCAATCACAGGCTGGTTCATCCAGCCTGGTAACTCACCAATATCTTGAAAAACTCAGAAACAACAGACAGTGTTTGCCTCCTCTACTGAGGCTGAATATCGTTCAATGGCTCAAACAACAAAAGAATTGAAGTGGATTAAAGATATACTCTCATCTCTATACGTGCCTCATCATGTCCCCATTCATCTCAATTGCGACAGTCAAACAGCTCTTCACATTGCTAAAAATTCAGCTTTTCATGAATGCACGAAGCATATTGAAGTAGACTGTCATCTTATTCGGGATGAGATCATGCACCAACAGCTCCTTCCATCTTATGTTCCCACTCACACTCAGTTGACCGACCTTTTTACTAAAGCTTTTGGTGTCAAAAAGTTTGAGAAAATATTGGTCAAGTTGGACATTGAAGACTTGCATGCTCCACCTTGAGGGGGGTATTAATGGATAATTTAGATATACATAGAAATAATATTTCTATAATTAAGTATAAATACAATACTCAAATAGTACTCTCGTGTATATTTATTATTAGGATAGAACATTATGTCTTTTAAGATAGGAAAGATTTGATATAGTTTCATATCAAAAGATGTATATGTGTGTGTGTGTGTGTGTGTGTGTGTGTGTTCATGACTAATGGAAAAACAGGTTGAAACAACTTATTTTCTACACAGTAGCACTCACCGAAAAGGCCAACGGCAGCAGCGGCCACAAGAGCCCCCTGGTGTCCGTGTGGGTTCTCCTCTCCGACTTAGCGTTCATCATCTTCATGATGATGGTTATTCGATCAACGACGAAGTTGGTGGCGCGGCGGTGCTCGTGGAAGCATGATTCGAATTGACGAATTCGAAGGGAGGGGATTTCGCAGAGAGGCTGTTAAGGAGGATCGAGGATTTCGTGTCCGTATTGTTGCTGCTGCTGTACTTCGCTTTGAGTGGGTTGAAGATTGACGAATTTAAATGCTGGATGTTCAATTTACTAGGTATGTATATGGTTATTTTAATTCTTAATTTTGGTAGGTATTTTGTTTGATTCAGTTTAAGTATATACAATTAACAAATGCTAGATGGTCATTTCACTAGGTAGTCGGATGATTATTTTAATAATGATTAAGTACATTTTTTGTCCCTAAGGTCTTGGACAAAAATCAAATTCATCTTCAACCTTTTTTGTTATTAAAATCATCCTCAACGCTTAGAAATGCTTTAAAATGATCCTCCTCTCCATTAGACAATTTTTGCGGGCACTTTTGCCCTTTAAGTTGTTACCGGTAGTTGAAGTCTTTAATGGTTAAAAAAGTTAATTTATTTGTTTTGTTATGAGTGGTTGGAGAGGGTGGGATCAAATCAAAATCTCACCCCCAACCAACATAATCGAGCGTCTGCTAGGGTTCCAGAAGTTGGGGTGGAGCCATGGCTGTAGCGAGCTCATGGTCGTCTCGAAGTAGGTCATCTGCGCAGAAGAGGGAGCTTCTTTGTGGACATGGTGAGAGACACGTGCTATGAATTTTGGGAACGAAGAACAACCCTGAGAGACAATTTTGGGGCTGCGTTTACTATGGGTGCATTTTTTTAATTTTTATTCTTGATTGTTGGTAATGTTTTGTTTTCGGGGACTGACTATGGTGGGATCCTGTAAATTAAAGAAGAGTGTGAGTTTTTCTGTTGGGCAGATCCAGAAGGTGAAAGTGAAGATCCGCAGGTTGCAAGCTTGATGAGGAAAGTTGTAGCCCTGAAAGCAAAAGTGAGGGAGGCAGAGTGGCAGTTGAAGGTTGCTGCAGTGTTGGGCATGGTTGGTTGGATTGGTTTTTTTTCTTGTTGTAGATTTGGTTGAATCAGAAGCAGGGGCAACGTTGTGTGATGCCTCTGATCTATGCTTGATAAAATTAGGGGAGAAAATAAGGCTCTTTTAAGGTGTGTTTAAGGTTTAATGATATTGTACCTGCACCTGAGTTTTTTTGTGTCAATGAACATGAGTTTTGTAAATTGAGTTATATTTTGTTAATGAGAATCTATTGCTGTGACTGGACAGAGTCTATGTTAGTGAGTTTGGTTTAGGGTGTTGGTGATTAATTATGTAAGTGAATTGCTATATATGTAATTTGACAAGAAATTGGGAATGAAAATATATTTGGTTACCTAGAATTGATATTTAAGAATTATGTAAACAAACTTGCTTATATGAACTGACATCAGAGAGCACCACAAGCACATTTGACAGAACACAATTGTGTCAAATTCATTAATATGCATTACTAAATAATAACAAAAGATGGAAACTCCAGTCACCATTGAATTCATTAGATGGACCCAAAGCAAAAGATTGTTTAGTTAAAGGGAAACAACAACAAAAGATGGATGATTTTTGTTACCTATTAGACCTCTTCCTCCCTCTAGTTGCAGATTGCACAGTAGATTGTGATGATGCTTTAGACCTGGCTGTGGGCATTGCAGATGAAGGCTTCCTCCCTACCTTGGTTTTCTTCACAGCAGGTTTGGTGCACGAAGTTGTGATCACTACTTTTCACAACTCAAATAATCCCCGGTGATGAAACCAAAAACTTGGTGTTCAATACCATGGCATAAACACAACTTCGCACAACTAACCAGCAAGTGTACTGGGTCGTCCAAGTAATAAACCTTACGCGAGTAAGGGTCGATCCCACAGAGATTGTTGGTATGAAGCAAGCTATGGTCACCTTGTAAATCTCAGTCAGGCAAACTCAAATGGGTATGGTGATAAACGCATAAAACATAAAGATAAAGATAGAGATACTTATGTAATTCATTGGTAGGAACTTCAGATAAGCGTATGAAGATGCCTTCCCTTCCGTCTCTCTGCTTTCCCACTGTCTTCATCCAATCCTTCTTACTCCTTTCCATGGCAAGCTTAAGCAAGGGTTTCACCGTTGTCAGTGGCTACCTCCCATCCTCTCAGTG
>NC_029776.3:89589233-89589423 GCF_000817695.3 Arachis duranensis
TGATGATGAGTGTCACGGATCATCACATTCATCAAGTTGAAGAACAAGTGATATCTTAGAACAAGAACAAGCGGAATTGAGAAGAACAATAGTAATTGCATTAATACTCGAGGTACAGCAGAGCTCCACACCTTAATCTATGGTGTGTAGAAACTCCACCGTTGAAAATACATAAGAACAAGGTCTAGGA
>NC_029776.3:89591449-89591905 GCF_000817695.3 Arachis duranensis
CCGGTCTATGGTAACTTCGGACCGGTTGCTAGTGGGAATGATTGAGCGTTGGATAAACTCCACCCATCCTCTAGCCACGGGCTTGAGGTCATGCCTTCTCAATTGAACCGGCTTCCCTCTTGAATCTCTTTTCCATTGGGCGCCCTCTTCACATATGACTGTGAGGACTTGGTCCAACCTTTGATCAAAGTTTACCCATCTAGTGTAGGGGCGTGCATCTCCATGCATCATTGGCAAGTTGAATGCCAACCTTACATTTTCTAGATTGAAATATAAGTATTTCCCCCGACCCATTGTAAGCCAATTCTTTAGGTTCGGGTTCACACTTTGATCATGGTTCTTAGTGATCCATGCATTAGCATAGAACTCTTGAACCATTAAGATTCCGACTTGTTGAATGGGGTTGGTAAGAACTTCCCAACCTCTTCTTCGGATCTCATGTCGGATCTCCGGATA
>NC_029776.3:89594731-89594948 GCF_000817695.3 Arachis duranensis
ACAGACTTTGAGAAATCATATTGACTTGTTGAGTCAATATTTTGTTCTGAGCCAATATGGCATTTAGAGTGTCAATCTCAAAAACTCCTTTCTTCTGACTAGTCCCATTGTTCACAGGATTCCTTTCAGAAGTGTACATGAATTGGTTATTTGCAACCATTTCAATCAGCTCTTGAGCTTCTGTAGGCGTCTTCTTCAGATGAAGAGAGCCTCCAGC
>NC_029776.3:89595179-89595783 GCF_000817695.3 Arachis duranensis
GAAACTAATTGAGGCTTAAGCTCAAAGTTGTTTGCTCCAATGGCAGGGATAGAGATGCTTCTCCCATAGAAGTCGGGAGTAGGTGCAGTAAAGTCACCCAGCACCTTCCTTGCATTGTTGGCATTGTTGTTGTTTTCGGCTGCCATGAGTTCTTCTTCTTTGAAGATTTCTGTTAGGTCCTCTACAGAGAATTGTGCCTTAGCTTCTCTTAGCTTCCGCTTCAAGGTCCTTTCAGGTTCAGGATCAGCCTCAACAAGAATGCTTTTGTCTTTGCTCCTGCTCATATGAAAGAGAAGAGAACAAGAAAATATGGAATCCTCTATGTCACAGTATAGAGATTCCTTGAGGTGTCAGAGGAAAAGAAAAATGGAAGGCAGAAGTAGAAAATTCGAACTTATCAAAGAGGATGGAGTTCAAATTTTGCATCAAGGAATAGTGTTAGTCCATAAATAGAAAGATGTGAGAAGAAGGGAAGCAATTTTCGAAAATTAAGTAAAAGATTTTGAAAACATTTTGAAAAACTTTAATTGATTTCCGAAAATAAAAGTGGGGAAGAAGTAAAGTGATTTTTGAGAAAGATTTTGAAATTAGAAATCAAAAAGAT
>NC_029776.3:89596769-89597373 GCF_000817695.3 Arachis duranensis
ACACTAGACTCAAACAAGAAATATTTTTGGATTTTATGACTTTGTAATTTTTTTTTGTGCTTTTTTTCGAAAATTAAGTGGAAAAAGGTATCAAAGTTCTTAATGAGAATTCCAGGAATCAGTGCAATGCTAGTCTAAGACTCCGGTCCAGGAATTAGTCATGGCTTCACAGCCAGCCAAGCTTTCAAAGAAAGCTTCGGTCCAAAACACTAGACATGGCCAATGGCCAGCCAAGCCTTAGTAGATCACTGCTCCAATAGCAAGATTGATAGAAATCAACAAGCTCTTGTGATGATAAGTTGAAACCTCGGTCCAATGAAATTAGACATGGCTTCACAGCCAGCCAGACTTCAACAAATCATCTTGAAACACTAGAATTCATTCTTAAGAATTCTGAAGAAAAAATACCTAATCTAAGTAACAAGATGAACCGTCAGTTGTCCAAACTCAACAATCCCCGGCAACGGCGCCAAAAACTTGGTGCACGAAGTTGTGATCACTACTTTTCACAACTCAAATAATCCCCGGTGATGAAACCAAAAACTTGGTGTTCAATACCATGGCATAAACACAACTTCGCACAACTAACCAGCAAGTGTACTGG
>NC_029776.3:89598286-89621899 GCF_000817695.3 Arachis duranensis
GTGCCAGTTCCGGCGTTTAACGCTGGAATTCCTGAGGGTGACTTTGAACGCCGGTTTGGGCCATCAAATCTTGGGCAAAGTATGGACTATCATATATTGCTGGAAAGCCCAGGATGTCTACTTTCCAACGCCGGTGAGAGCGCGCCAATTGGGCTTCTGTAGCTCCAGAAAATCCACTTCGAGTGCAGGGAGGTCAGAATCCAACAGCATCTGCAGTTCTTTTTTGGTCTCTGAATCAGATTTTTGCTCAGGTCCCTCAATTTCAGCCAGAAAATACCTGAAATCACAGAAAAACACACAAACTCATAGTAAAGTCCAGAAAAGTGAATTTTAACTAAAAACTAATAAAAATATACTAAAAACTAACTAGATCATACTAAAAACATACTAAAAACAATGCAAAAAAGCGTATAAATTATCCGCTCATCAAGGTTCATTAGGTGGTTGGGCTTGAAACACATAAACGATTACTGTTAGGCAACCATTCACATGCAACCCTAACATATATAATGTAAATACACTTACAGAGAGGGGTGGTTTCTTGCATCCTCCCCTCTTATGACCTGATTCACCATAGTTTGAGCACCTCTGAATCTGCCTCCTCCTAGACAAGTGGGACTGGCTTCTGTCCTCAACTTCATCAGGTCCTCTCTTCCTCTTCTTCATTGGTCTGTGGCTAAGGTTCCGATATGGAAGCGGCATCACATCATCAAAGGTCATATTCTCCCATAAATCTGTGCCATTTAGAGGGTTGATTACTGAATCATAGCATTCGACATAGCCAGGCTTCTTGTAGTAGTCATCAACATATGCATCCATATCAAGACCCTTAAAGTTGATACAGCTGATGGCATGTGTGCATGGAATACCACTGAGCTGCCACTTCCTACAAGAACACTCATGAGCAGACAAATCAACAACAAATTTGTTCAACCTATTTACAACCTCATATGTCTGTGCAGCAGACCAATAAGGCCTCAATTCACCATCTGACCTGCCCCTCCTCTCTATCTTCTTCTTAATGCGAGGTAAAACTATACCATTAAATTTTTGAATTCGTTCTCTATTAACAGCCCATTTACTCATCAAGTAAACCTTAATTTCTTCCAATATTGTAACTATAGGCTTTTCCCTAGACTCGACTATTACACCATTAAAGCTTTCACACATATTGTTTACAAGAGTGTCACATTTAGAATGAAAGTTAAACCTGGACCTACTCCAAAATCTAGGAGAAATAGCATTCAGATGCCTATGAGCCTCCACATTGATATTTTGAATGACTGCCATCTCTCTCTCCCTCTCCCATTCATTCCAGTGTGTAGCCTTTGCACACCTCCACATCAATTGCTTCAAGTATAGTCCAAGAAACTTTTTCCTAAAGTTGTTGTACAAATGGCGGACACAAAACCTGTGGTCTACAACTGGAATGACTTCGTCGAAAGCGGGTAGCAGACCCTAACAAAGGAGGTAACCAGTTGTGTAATAACAATAACTGTTTAAATAGAAGTTAAATGAGAAAAAAAATAGAAGTTAATTGATTCAATAATTGTTTATATTCTGCTGATCAGACATAAAGGTTGATCTACCAATTATCTCAGCCCCAAAATCATCAATTAGCAGCTGGAGAAACCACTTCCAGGTGTCTTTAGTCTCTGACTCCACAATGACATACGCGATTGGAAGCATTTGATTATTAGGGTCCCAACCTATCACAGTCAACAGCTATCCCTTTGAGGTGTCTTGAGAAAACAGCCATCCAACCTAATAAACCTCCTACACTGCATAAAGTTCTTCTTGCAAGCAGCTAGACACATGTATATTCTTTGAAATATGCAGAAGTTGTTTAGCGAAGTGTACTGTTCCTCAACCTCGAAATCAGGGGACCTCTGTACCTTGAGCGTCACTGATGACCCTGGATTAGCCCCTAGCAGCTCCGAGCAGTAGTCAGCGATCCTCTTATACTGCTTTCGGTACGTTCCTTGTATCTCATCCAAGGCAGCTTGTCTTGACCTAGCTACCATTGATGTTGTCACAGTCAGATTCCACTTCCTTTGTGCCTTGTTCACCAGGTCCTTTATCTTAACATTTGGGTTATGTTCGACCTTCTTCTTAAAGGCTCTGCTCAGCCACGCAGTATGCATTATCCCTACCCTATGTGCCTGGCTACAAGTATGCTTAAGGTTTATCGATCTAAGCTGCCAGTCTCTTCCTCACTCATTTTTGCTGCATATAACCAAAATGGACAACCCGACTAACAAATAGTCCTCACTCTAACCAAGTCAAGCTTGGCATACCTGATCCCCCTCCTTGTTTGTACTGTATACGCTATTACAGTGTCTTTGAATTCCTCTCTTGAAGCATATACAGTTCTAACCTCCCATTTGTAACTCGTCATGTCTTTAACATCTTTGTGAATTAGATACCGAATAGCTTCATCGTTATCATCATCATGTCTGTCATCCTTATCTGAACCCCCACCAACTTGATAATCCAAATCTACTTCATCACTATTGAAGCCTTCCTCATCACTGAAATCACCATTCCAAGCCCCTTTGCCTTTATCAACCCGATCACCATCCGTAGCACCTCTCAGTTCTTCAAACCCACTTTCATCATCATACTCCTCGTCACTATCTGTAAAATGAACATCATCTGCACTGTCAACTTCAAGATCAGGCAAAATAAAATCTTCATCATCGCTGTCATCATCACTGTTCGATTCAACCCGTGCATTTTCAGCAGTTACATCTGGGTGCAAGTTATCTCCTTCATTAACTTGCTCCGGATTATCATTTTCCACCTGTGGACCCTGTTCACTCTCATAACCACCAACCCATTCCAAGCCCCTTTGCCTTTATCAACCCGATCACCATCCGTAGCACCTCTCAGTTCTTCAAACCCACTTTCATCATCATACTCCTCGTCACTATCTGTAAAATGAACATCATCTGCACTGTCAACTTCAAGATCAGGCAAAATAAAATCTTCATCATCGCTGTCATCATCACTGTTCGATTCAACCCGTGCATTTTCAGCAGTTACATCTGGGTGCAAGTTATCTCCTTCATTAACTTGCTCCGGATTATCATTTTCCACCTGTGGACCCTGTTCACTCTCATAACCACCAACTGATTTCTAGGATTTTTCTCTTTTTGCCCTCCAACATCAATATACCCTACTTCAGAAAATTCTTCAGCATTGTCAACCTTATGCACCACAAACATCTCAACATGACTCCTCAACTCCGCTATTCTACACATCTCAAGTGCATATCTGTCACCTGCAAATAACTTCAAATCCTTCTCTAACCATTCAGCACTTGGATCCTTATACCATAAAGCTAAAATATTTTTCTTTGTGTATCCAAACTGTCTCACCTCTGCATATGCCTCAAATACGGACCAGCAATCACTCTCAATATCTTCGATCAATGTCTTTTGTCCCTCTATATACTACAATGTCCCATTGTCATATACAAATCGACCCCATGGTAGACACTCAGATTAAAACTTTCCATCCCCTAAAACGAAAAAAAAACTTTAAATCAAACCCCACCAGTTTTTGGAAACTAACGAAATCCATTACACATTATTAAGTTCAAGCTCCACAAAACCGAAACTAATGGTGCATACATACCTGATTCGAGATGAGAACAGCAGAACGACCTCCTTCTATACTCTTGCCAACGCAGTCCAAATGCAGTAACGCTACTCCTCAGATGATGATGAACCTCTGTTAGAGCATCATTGAAGGTGAAAGATTAATTTTTAAGTGTGTAATGTAAATGAGATACTGAACCTCTTTCGCAGGAATGAAAACAAAGCGTTAAGGGTTTCAGGGCAAAGGTGTCTGAAAAAATTGTCTAATGGATGGGAGAATGATTTTAAAGCGTTTCTAAACATTGAAGATAATTTTAATAACAAAAAAAGGTCGGGGACGAATTTGATTTTCGTCCCAGACCTTAGGGATAAAAAAGTACTTTGATCGATGAAAAAACTTTTAACGCAAGAGAAGTGGGATAATTGATAAAGATGAGGTAGCAGACGATTGAGAGAAAAGGCATTTAGATAAATTTTATTAATAAATTAGGATTAAGATGATTAATTTTTTAAAATAATTATTTAATTTTTTTTAGTATTAAACCAAATTAAAAATTTATTATATATAATTTTTTCGTTGTCTCCTTAACAAAATTTTTATCTTATTATATTTTTTTTTTCGTGAAATTCTACCCCTCCATCATAATATTTGCGTTGACTCACTAGTCACTAGACGAAGTTACCACTTTTACCAACAACTGATCCCTTTATTTTAGCGCCAACTTCTTTTTATTTTTCACTTTAAACGGAGGAAAAAACATAGGAATTTTTTTCAACAAAATAATAATAATTTTCCCTCTTCCTCCGCAATACAATAATACAATGAAAAATTACAAAAGGAATCCCTCGTTTTCAACCCAAGATACTAACGCCAATAAAAATCCGCCACGTAACCAAACAAGACTGCATCGCAGAAACGCCACATGTCATGTCTAGCTACCTCCGGTGGTGGCAGCCGCACCCGATAAACCCTCACGTGAGGGAAATACCCCGCTCGTGCTTCCGCCCTGCAAAACTATTTTTAATCTCTCCTAAATCCAACGGCCGAGATCGAAAGTTGGACAACCCTTCTATGAATTAAGACCGTTCCTTTCATTTCCGCATCTTGAACCGTGCGATGGAACAAACGCGAAGATCTAACCATTGAAAATTTACAAACAAAAATTGAATTTTCAAAAGCTTCGGAGAGAGAGGGAGTGTGTGTTCTTCTCTTCTCTCAGCTCCTCCTCCTCCTCCTTCTTCTTCTTCTTCCTCGAAGCCCTTCCCTCTGAAAATCGCAATCTTTTTCCCTCTTCCATTTCTCTCTTTAAAGGCTTTGTTTTTCTCTCTCAAGAACTTTCTGGTGCGGTGTGTTTGGATCGAGGTTCCGTCGAATTGTTTGCAGTTTATCGGGGGACTTCTGTTTGGAGCTGCGGAATCTCTGGTGTCAGAGTTTTTTGGTTTAGGGTTTTTTTGTTCTTTCAGTTTCTGAGGTAATAATCGGAATCGGTGGGTGAAGTTTTCATCTTTTGGCGTTTTTAGATTTTCGGGTAAGAGGAAAGGGAGGAATTTGGGACTTGGGGTGTGAGAAAAATTTGATTTTCTTCCTTACATCTTTTTTGCTTTTCTTGGGTTCTGAGTGTGATGGGGGAAGGTGAAGGAGAAGGGGTTGATGGCGGTTCAAAGACGGCAACGTCATCGGTGGATGCTGCTGTAACGACGCCGGTGGAGGCTCCTACGGGGAAGAAACTCGCCCGACAGCTCGATTTTACGGCCTTGCCGGAGAAAAGATCGCAACAGCAATTGCAACAACGATTGCATTCCCAGGTTCAGGTGCAGCAGCAGAAGCAGATTGTGGCTCCGGTGATAGCGGCGCAGCCGCAGATTATGGCACAGCCGTCGGTGGTTGTAAAGCCGGTTCCTTCGCCGCAGGCACCTGCAGTGAGAGTGGGGTGAGTTCTTATTATTACTGTGATTAAAGCTGTTTGAGCTAATTCAGTGCTGTTTCTGATGCCTGAAGGTTTTTTACTGTAGAACTTGGATTGTGTATTTTCTTACAAGGTTTGAATTTGTGTTAAGAAAGTGGTATTTTTTAATTATAGGATTGGATGTTGGATTTCACTCTCTTTGTATTTTTGAGTTGCATTTGTTTTAACTGAGCTAACTAATTTGTGTGGCTGTATCAAGGTGGGATCGTGGCTTTGTGAGGAAGATTTTGATTTTTCTGTTTGGGGTACCAATGCATGTGCAATGTTTTGGTTTGCACTTTGCAATTTCCTCATGCACATCTCTTAGCTTTGATGTGTTTCTTTCTTACTTCCACGCTGCTTAACGAGTTGTTTATTGACTTCTATTGGTCTTTTTCTTTGTGTGAAACGAAATGGTGGCGGTAGTTGAATATTACTTTAAGTAGCTTGTTAGTAACTTCAAAATTATAATTTTCTTGCTATGGTGATTTCCGAATTATGAAGTGTATGCTTGTTTAAGATACTTCTCATTCTCAATGCAAACAGCTGCAGAGCTAAGGGAAAAGTAGCTCGCTTTTGATAAAAGTGCATTGAATTCATGTTTTTATGTCTGCATTACGAACCAAGCAAGCTTGAAGTTGTATATAGTAATTTTTATTTTTGTTTAGCCTTTTAATAGTGGGGTTACGATTATGAGATATCAGCGACATGATTTTATTAAACTTTCCAGACTCGTGCCTGTGTTAGTACTTTTGAACACCGAAATCCCGGTCATTTAATGCGGTTTGTTTCCCTCTTGACTGGGAGCAACGGTTATGGTAACCGGGGATGGTGCATCCGTGCATGTTTTTCTTTACTTTAAGGTTTACCTGATGTCTTTTCAAGGCGAATATTTTATTATAATTTTTTGACTATTTAATAATATACTTCTATTGCTAATATTTTCCCTAATTTTTACACTAAGTTTTCTATGTTTTTGTGTCTTACAGTAGTATTTCTCATACAATCTGATTGATCTTCATTCAGTGTAATTTCATAAGTCACTTGTTGAAAATTGAAGCATGTATTTCTCAATTATGGTAAAATGGTAGATCGTTTGGTATTATGGTTTCTGATTGAACTGATGTATATGTGAATAATCAATACAAAGATATGCACTTTGACTACATTGCATGCAAATGGCCTTAGGAAAAGCTCAAGCTACATGTTTTGGCCTTGTATTAACTTATCTTTTCTTTTCTTTTCTTTTCAGGAAACCAGAATCTCCAAAATCAAGATCAAGACCTAACTTTGATATAAAGGAAGCTACTCCAAAGAAGCAAAAGCAGTGCAATTGTAAACACTCTAAATGTTTAAAGCTGTAAGCAAAACTCTCCCTCTCCCTCTCTCTCTCTCTCTCTCTGGATGGTCCTATGAAAGCTTTTTCTGTAGATGTATGCATGTTTGGATACTTGTTTTTTTCACTTGTATGTTGCAACTACGAAATACAAAATTGTTCTTAAGAGCTCATATTTAATTTGTATATGTTGCTATTTTTAGCTCACTAATTGTCAGAAATTGGTTTTCTTTTTTCTTACATACTAATGCAAAAGAGATATTAATGACCGGGTTATCATTTTTCGTACTCTTTATTTTGTTTGATTTCATTCTCGTGCTCAGAGTTAATGCCCAGGCATTACTAATCTTATTCTAGAACTTTGATTTTTATTGTTACCTTCCATTCTTTTCTTGGATTTTCATCAGTTTCCTTGATTGATAGATGAGCATAACAATTAAATGCATAATTCTGGATAATATTATGTGTATTTCCTTGTTCTATTTCCATGATTACTCCCCTGGCTATATCATATGTATTTATTATCTATGGGGTAGTTTTACTATGAAATTGCTGGTTCCATGGTCAAAGGCTCAATTTATCTGAATTTTGGTTGTCCAGCAATATACTTTCCTTTCCAGAATATCAAAATATCTATTGTTCGAGTCATATTTCCCTTTATTGGAGCTCATTGCACAATTGCACCATATTGGCTGCAATACAATGCTAAATGGAGCTAACTTTTTTCAATGTTTTGAGCAGATATTGCGAATGTTTTGCATCGGGAATATATTGCGACGGTTGCAATTGTGTAAATTGTTTCAACAATGTTGAAAATGAGGCTGCTAGACGAGAAGCTGTTGAAGCTACTTTAGAGCGCAATCCAAATGCATTTAGGCCGAAAATTGCAAGCAGCCCCCATGGAACACGTGATAGCAGGGTATGTAGGTCTAATTTTTTTTGTCAAGTAATGTGTAATCTGATGTTTTTTGTGGTAGATATAGTGGTTTTATTAATTAAAATGTTTTTTGGTTGGACGCATATTGCAACTTTATGCTGATGCATGACATTGTCGTTTATATCTCTGTTGCTGACGCAAGATATTGTCATTGTTATCTTTATGTTTTTCAATTTTTTTTGGCTTTATGACTGTATGTTTTCTATATTCTGATTGGAGATCACTTTTCATCATGTGACGTTCTTTTCCACGACAAAATATAAGCTATTGCGTCATCCATAATCTTGGAGTCAAACCATTTTCTTAATACAGAATTAAACAAGCGTGTTTAAATATTTTTACTGTCTCCGTTGGTTGCCTTCTTCCCCTTCTCTTCATTTTGTTGACTTAATTTTCTCCAAAACTTAACTTTAATTGGTTATTCCTTTTCTTGGCACGGTTAAATAATTTACTTATTTTTTATATCCTTAATTATTTAGAAACTCTTAAAGTCAATATAGAATGCTAAATTGAATCATAGCGACTCTTTTTCAATCGATGTCTATACGATAATGTGTCTTTGCAAGAAGATTGACTTTTCATGGTATTATATGTAACGACAGGAGTTTCTTCTTAGTAAATTACTTGCAAGTTTCTTTTTTATGTTCTATATAAATGACGAATAAAGGTGTTTTAAACTCTGTATATTCCTTGTACAAGAAAAATATGTTGGATAAATTTTTATTGTATACTTGAAAATCCTTGGTTTCTCTATTGTTGAGTGTTTAAATTTGAAAATAAATGTAGGAGGAAGCTGGTGAAGTTTTAATATTAGGAAAGCATAACAAGGGTTGCCACTGTAAGAAATCAGGGTGTCTCAAGAAGTACTGTGAGTGTTTCCAAGCCAACATCCTTTGTTCTGAAAATTGTAAATGCATGGACTGCAAGAATTTTGAGGGAAGCGAAGAGAGACAGGCCTTGTTTCATGGAGATCAAAATAACATGACATATATTCAGCAGGCAGCAAATGCTGCAATAACTGGAGCAATTGGTACATCTGGTTATTCATCGCCTCCGGTATCCAAGAAAAGAAAAGGCCAGGAAATCTTCGTTGGGCAAACACCCAAGGAACCATCCGTTAGCAAGTTGGGACAACAGGTAAAACTTGCTCATAACCTAACACGTGCACATACTGAAGCTGAGTTTACATTATTTAATGTTTTCATTTGGCATAGCTGTTTTTTGTCGCACAATTGTTTTCCCAATGGTAGTTAAATTAGTATCTTCATAACCAAGTGCGATTTAGTTTATTGTGTAAAATTTCTAGTTTAGAATTCGAATGAGAAGAATCAAACTAAGTGAGGTTGAAACTTTTGGTTCAATACCCTGATAACTTGACAACTCCTCCAAAAGCTCAACCATATACAAGTTATTCGCATTGGCTAGCCGCTGTTTATAGTGAATTTACTCATTGGTATTTGTTTTATTGCTGGACTTATATACACTATCGTCATGGAATGCTTTTTTATTGTTCACCAGGTAAACCATGTCCGAAGTCCAGCTCCATCCCCATCCTTGCCCTCCCTTCCGGGCACTCGTGTTGGAACTGCAACACTTGGTCCTTCAAAATTTTCATACAGGTAAACTTGGTCATATATATGAAATGAAGATAAATTTATCACATTTTAGTTACTGACATTATTATGTTTGAAGGTCTCTTTTAGCAGATATCATACAACCACAGCACTTGAAAGAGCTTTGCTCAGTTTTGGTGCTGCTATCTGGACAAGCTGCAAAGACACTTACAGGTATTTGACTATCTAAATCACTAATCACCAAGTATATGCTATTGGTATGTCATGTGAAGGTCCATCATTTTCTATTTTATTCTTCCATGTATTTAGCGGTATTAAGTAGTCATCGTAGTTTTTTTTTATTGTGGATGGTGGCTCCTGGCAGTGAGTTAAAAATCTACCATAAAACTATGGCAGATGGCGTTGCGGGAAATGACGGACTACCGAAAAAATACATATATATATGCACAAAAAAAAATGCAGAAAAACTGCAAATGTAATAAATTATAAAATCTAATCAATTTAAGCAATTTTCTCCCCATAAGGCATCCAATTAATTCAGCAAATGCGGTAGCAAATTCAACAAAATAAACATAACATCAAGTCATAACACACCATAAAACATAAGACAGAGAACTTTAAAACTAAAAATTCACAAGAAAAGCCAAAGCCATTGCCTTATCGTGTTCTTAAACTAACAAATGACAAAATAAACTATCTAAATTCTAGTTCTCATCAACTTCATCCAAATCAACACGATTATTATGAAGTGAACCTATGTAAATTGGGGGGAGAAAAGGAAAAGAGAGGTTTATAATTTATAACATTGAACCTATGTAAATAAAAGGGGAAACAGGGGAAAAGAAAAGAAGGGTAGGAACACTAAGTTACGAACTAGAGAAAGAGGGAACCCGTGGCTTGCAGCGGTGGCGAGAAGCGACAGCAGCGAGTGGCGGCGAGTAGCGAGTCAAGAACGGCTTGCAGCGGCAGCGAGCAGCGGCTTGGCCAGAATGCAGAGAGAACGGCAGAGAGGGAAGACGGAGAAAGAGGAACTGGAGCCAGAAGGTGCTGCCTCTTCTGGGTAGGTGCATCCCAGAGCAGTGAGGGAGAGATAGAAGAGTTTTTGGACCGTCAGAGAGGAAGAGGCAGTTTCTGAAGTAAGGAGGCTGAGGAAGGTGAGTTGTAGCATTTAGGGTATCCTAAATTACCAAAATATCCCTCTAATTTTGTTGAAATTAAAAAAAAACCCGCAATTTCCGCCATTTTGTCCTCCACGAAAAACTTGTCGCGTCATCATGTATGGCAGCAAGGAAGAAATCTACCATTCCATAGCGTCATGGTGCCGCCATAACCACTTTTTCAAAACACTGGTAGTCATTTAGAAAGCCTTTTTATCGGTTCCCCTCATTTTCCTAATGAGTAGTTCCATTTAATGAGTGCACAATATGAATAGGCTTAATGTTTGTGTTTTTCTTTCTGAGCATCTCCCAAATTTATCTATATATCAATCTAAACCAACTAAACCTTTAAGGTTAAGATTATTTTTTAGCCCCTCACCCCCTACCCGTTCCCAATGGCATTGGCAATAGCAACATACTTATCAAAGGAAGTTTATTTCTTGCTGTTTAAATGATTATTTCAACAAAAAAATTCCAATACCATGATAATAATATAAATAACGGTTCCCTGACCAGATTTCTTACTATCTGTTGGTGTTTATGTTTTTGGCTAATCCTTGATTCCCTTTAGTTACTAGATTAGTCTATATTTGTGCATTATGCACATGTATAACTGTTGAATTTGGGGGCAAAATAAATTCCTTTGGTCAACCCAAATATTGCAGGTCCCTAATATGCTCTTGAGAATGTTATGTAGTCATATACACAAGCTTCTATTTTATGTTTTCTTAATGTTTTTTAGTTACATGCTAAGTGAAATCACCCTTTTAAATATATGCTGATAAACTTTCTCTTGCCAATCTTAATTATCAATAATGTTCAGACCAGAAAAATTTAATGGAAAAGCATACAGAAGATCAGACAGAAACTTCACTTGCTTCTTCAAATCAGTCACAATTACCAAATCAAAAAGAAGGTGATGTTGAGAAAGCTATGGCTGATGATTGTTCGAGCGCAAACCAAGCAGATAAAATCAGCCCGGACAATTCAAGTTCAGATGGTGCTGACGTCCCGAAAGGGAGGCCAATGTCTCCTGGGACTTTAGCTTTGATGTGTGACGAGCAAGATACGTTCATGACAGCTGCCTCTCCAGTTGGCACAATGGCTCATGGCTGCAACACATCCTCGCAATTTCCTTACGGACAAGGAATGACAGAGGAATACGCGGAGCAAGAAAGGATTGTCTTAACAAAGTTTAGAGATTTCCTTAACAGAGTTATCACCATGGGAGAAATAAATGGCAAGTTACTATTTTGTCCTCACCTTCAGTTATAACTTACTTTCTAAAACATTCATATGATCCTTTCATATCATTTTTGGAGTATCTTCAGTTAGTGTATTTTGCCTTTGTTACTATCCTCATCAAGAGTTCTGCATAAACATCAAAATGTAGTATGCTATTAGAAATGCATGAATTTTGCATGACCTAAACTCTCTTTTTCCAATTTCAGAAACGAAGTGTTCGTCGTTAGCTAGAAGTGAGTTGGAGAGCCAGAAGGATCCAATCAATAACGGCACTGGAAATACGACTACCGAGAGTTTGCATCAGCAGGGTGCCACTAGCAATGGTGTTGCCAAATCGATTGTTCCACCTACGGCTGCAGCAGCTTCGGCTTCACCAGTCCCCGGTCATAATAATGTTCCTGAAAATGGAGAAAATAAGATGAAGACTGAAAAATAGCTATGAAAGTGATCTATCTATCTAACCAAGGATGTGCAAATATACCATTGGAAAGAAAATTGAGAAGATTTTCTTAGAGTGTATGCTAGGGTTAGAACTTTCTGTAGTTCTATGTAATGTAAAAACATTGCTTTGAAGTGGCTTGTTAAAGGGTACAAGCCTCAACATTAGTCCACCCAAGTAGGATCAATTTTCTTCTAATTTGGTCATTATTCATACATAATTTAAATTAATTTTTCAGCTTCAACATTGCTTGATTGCGAAGCCTGTAAATTGCAGAGTTGTAACTTCATAAAAATGTCATTTAGATTTTTCATTCAATGAATTTTATAGCTTGTAATTTAGAATATATTCATTTTCTTTTTCCATTATATTTTTGCAATTTTATATACAACAATAAACATACAGATAGATAATGATATGATGATGCCATACAGCTTGCCCTATTTTTGTCTGAAATTTTTTAAAGGCATATTTGTCATTTTCATCTTTTAATAATAGTTCTGTCAATGCAGTATTTCTAATAATTTATGTTTTTATATCATTAAAAAAAATTAGCATTATATCTTTAAATTAGTGCATCCTCAAAAGTCAAAAGGATAGAAATATGCATCATAACTCCATATTCTTTTATTGCCAATAATCCTTCAAGTTTATCCTCTCTCCCTCTCTTCATCCATACCATATTACGTAATCAACATGCACATATATTTTGTGGAGTTTCTTTGTTCGCGTGTTAAATTTAGATACGATATTTATACGATATTTATTCGATATTTACCTTATACATATATTTTTTGTGTTGAATTATGTTTTAATAAAAGATAGAAAGATATTTCAGCATGATAGAACATATCAAAATAAGATTATATGTGGAAAGGACTATGGTATATGTATCTTCGTGTCTAATTAAAAAAATTAAAATTAACATGTCTATATGTCTCTTATCATGTCGTATCTCTCGTCATATTAAATTTCTCAAAATTATAATATATTATTTTTCAATATTCTATTTCTATGCAATGAATGCTAATTATTTCTTTTATTTTGGTACACGGTACACCCTTCGTACATTATATTTCAACATTTAGTTGTTTACTGCTTTACTTTTCAATATTCTTTGTCGATAGCTACTGGCAAAACATTTAAAAAAAAAAAATCATTTTCGTTTGTAAAAGTTAGTTTAAGAAGAATAAATTACCAAAACGGTATTTAATTTATATTGCTAATAAAAATAACTCCAAAAAATATAAATTATATGTGCATGTTAAAAGATTTAAAAATTCGACAAAAATAATCAAATATTATATATAATTTTCAGAAAGAGCTTTAGCGATTTTATTTTGATTTTTTTTTGCACATTTTCATCTTTAAAATTTAATAATTTTATGCCAAGTCTTTTTTTTAAGTGATCGATTTTTTTTTTCAAAAATAAAAAGTCATTGAATTTTGCTCCAATTTTTACATACACCTCCTAAATACTAATTCAAGGTTTTCTAACGAAAATTCAAATAAATGTACAAACCATTTACTAAATGAAAAATTTGTTTTCCATTTATTAAAAAAATTAAGTACCATTTTAATAATTTATCCATTTAAATTTTCAAATACTATTCCAGAAATTTATCTGTTTAAGAAATTTGAGAGATACCAAAGAATAAGATACAGAAGTACCTTAAATCTTTATTCATGTGCAGTTGTTTAAACCCAACCCCACCTCCAAAATAAACTTTTTGATATACACAATTTAGCTTCCTCACATTATCAAACTGCGAAAAGAACTTAAAATTTTTTTTGGCCATAACTACTGTTTTATTAAAGGTTAAATATACTAATAAAACGTATCACACGAGATTATTTTTTTTAATATCGTTAAGGAACTATTCTATATTTTAAAAGTTTAAAGAATAAACAACACAAAAGTGAAATTTCAGAGCTGTGAAAAACAATTTACACAATATAAATTACCATTACACCAATACAATGTTGTCCATAAAGTAGGTAACATTATATTTCACACACGCCTTGTTCATAAAGAAGCTCATGACCCCAAAAAATCTTTACCTTATGTTTTAGGGTATAATTAAGAATATGTTCTTGGAAAACCAAGATCGATTCATTTATTTATTTATCATCATTCAACTTACAAGGAAGCAAAATATTATAAGCTAAATTTACTTTGCTATTACATATCCAAGGGCCTTTGAGAAAATTATTTTTTCATAGACGTGCCTTTGATCTTGGAGTGGCTGAAGCAGGTGCACTCTGTAAGCAATGTAGAAATACAAACACTCAATCTTGTTCTTCACAATGAGTCACACTTGCAATTTTAGTACTTAGTATATAAATTACTCAAACTTGTTTCAAATTATACTCAGAAATGAAATGTTTTAAATTTATTTGCTTATACCATATCAAGAATAAAAAATGTTTGGGAGACAATAGAAAATCAATCCCATAGCAGTCCAAAGTTATTTTATTTTGCATTCCTTAATTACTGCTGAAATAATTGGTTAATATTAGATATATAAGTGTGTAATTAGAGATGTTACACGCATGAAATTATGAATGTTAAATTAAATAAAGTAACTATTGATTATTGTCTCTCTATCATTGCTGTATCATTTAGAAGCGAAAATTAAAGTAAATTAAAGTAAACATATTAAGTTTGCTATAAGGAAAATACTTATTTGCATCAGTTACAGTTTCAAATTTTTTTTCCCTTTTTCCAAACAATAATTTCTTGGTTTTTCAACCTTAGGTATCCAAATATCCTAAGGTAACTATGTCAATTTAACATTTTTTTTTTCTCATGTACAAAGGAAATTGACAATACTAAGTTCCATGAAATTCAAATAGATAATAACAGATATAGAGTCTTACCAAAGGAATGCCCTGAATTGCCCTTTCCTCCAGATACCTTGATGGCTTATAGAAGTTACCATATAATTCTGACCATTTCTTTAGGCTGTTATATACATGCTTCGCCCCAACCAAGTCCGCCCAGAAAACAACGCCACCCCTGTTGCGAAAGTGATGGAAATGAGATATAATGTTAGAATATGTTACTGATACATCATCAAAGCTGATCATAAAACATGCTGGACTAGATAAGTACGAAATGGGCAGTAACATAAATGATGGTTATTTAAGAGTTCAAATAGTTTACAAATTATTACATGGAAGCAAATGGTTTTGCAATGCTTTTTTTTTTTTATAAATTCCTCTTCTTAGCTTTAGCCCTTCAATATTTTAGAAGAGGAAAGAAAAAGGAAAGGGTAAACCCACCTGTAATTTGGGAAGCTCATCCCAAGAACACAAGCAATGTCAAGGTCTGATGCTCGAATAACTATTCCTTCATCTAAAACACGGCATGCCTCGTTCACTACTGGAAAGAGGATCATCTCTACAATCTCTTGGTCAGTAATAGATATAGGCTGCAAAAGGAATAAATGCTATCAGCTTCACTACACAAGCTAATGCCGACGAGCAAATTTAAGAAGATATAGATTCAACCTAATGAGAGAGGAAGCTTATGTCAAACAATCACTTGCAATATAGAATTTTCAAAAGAAAAGCACCTTTCCACCAGGCATAATATTGGCAAGTCTTCTCGACTCTTCAACAATTGGTAGTATTGAAAGATCGGGTTTTGGCTTGCTACCCTTTTCATAAATATAGTATCCTTTTCCATTGTTTTTGCCTGAAAGGACACAAGTGATCAAGGAAAGAATGTGTTATGTAAACAAATGAAAATTGAAGTATGTCCTCAGCACAAAGAAAGCTTAATTTAACTGAAAAATAAGTATTACCATTTCTCCCACTTTTGATCATAAGATCAAGCAGTGGAGATTTATATGTGCGACCACGAAATGAACCGTCAAATTCTTTGGAAACGGCTACAGCTACTCCATAGCCAGCCAAGTCCTGAAGCCTGCGGGCGAAGGAAAGATTAACTCCATCAAACAGATAACAGAATTTACACGGTGGCACACATACTAACAGAACAAAACCATGTAAATTTTATCTATGCCACTCTTTTAGATTACTTGAGAATTCAAAAGGTGTTCCAAAAATACTACAGTTTCTATAGCATGTTTTTTAACTGGCAAACTAACCTTTTTGTGTGTTGGAAGTATGACAGGTTAGGTTACATAGTCGATAAATATCTAACACTTCAGTGAACATACATAATGGAAATAAATAAACCCAAGAGTATTACTGGAAAGGACCCATGGGAAGGCCGAAACTGCTTATCAATCTATCGATCCTGAAGATATCCACGCCCAGATTGACCAATAAATGGGCACCTTGTGAATATGGGAAAAATGTTCTGTTCACTGCAAAGCCAGTGCAGTTGCCCACGACAACCGGAGACTTATTTATGATTTTACCAACAGTGATAAGATCAAGAATAACTTGAGCAGAAGTTTTCTTGGTCCGTACAATCTCCAAGGCAATAGAGATAATTAAATATGCAAAAATAACAAAAAAAAAAAACCGATGAACGTGCATTCCAGTGGAAATAACATTCGTAGATAAAAGTCATAAACTCAACTGGAATTGTTCTCAGAATTCAGAAACCAATTTATACTATGGCTCAATTAAATTCTCTTCAAATGAAATAACAGCTTAAGATATAGCATCTTGGCAAGTCAAATTTCTTTGAACTATATGAGTGAATAAGTAATCTCTGTTCATTCACATCAATTCCATAAATGAGTAATGATTAAGAGTCCTAATTCATCTCCTAATTCATCTCCCTAATTTTCCTCCTAATACTTAAATGAGTAAAACTTCAAATATATGTTTTTTTTAAAACATCAGACAGATAAAAAATTCAAAACTAACTTTATTTAGAAATTAGGTGGATGAGTTAGGACTCGTAATCATTTTTAATGAGGTTATTATTACCTGAAAAAATGAGCCCCCACAATGCGATCTTCAGATCTAGTCTTAGCACCAATGACGTTAAGATCAATAGTCGAAGTGTTTGTTGCCAAGATGCAATGAGGAGGGCATATCTTCTCAAGATCACTAAATATAGTTTGTTTGAGATTAACATTTTCAATTACAGCCTGCAGAGGGAAAAAATTAACACTAATTACATCCAGCAATATCAAATAACACATCATAAATACCTGATAAAAGAAGTTAAACTGTTAGATTAATTGCCTATAACGAAAACATTTCACCAACTTCCATTGAGAATCAAACATTCAAAAATACTGAAGAAAGTTAACTACTTTCCAAGTAAAGTGAAAAGGACTTTAGGGAAGGCAACCAACCTCAATGACCATGTCCACATCTTTAAATTCTGAGTAATCAAGAACACCTTTAAGCAGCAACAATGCTCCATCGGCCTTATTTTTTGCCAACTTTCCCCTTGTTACTAAGCCTCTAACATTACCTGCCATACAAAATAAAACAAAATTACATTAAAAAGTTGTTATAAAATAAATTTCTTGCATTGTAAGTTTTGCCGGTAACAATTTGAACTAAGCTAAGTAAGGTCTTCATCTCCTCAAAGGCTCAAAGAACTAGATATATTATGAATGAATAATCACCTTCAATCGTTTTTATCCCCTTCTCAAGATATTGAGAATTGACTTCCTTGAGTATGACATGAATGTTGCTTAGAATGAGAGCAGTAGCAATTCCAGAACCCATTAGACCTCCCCCAATAACAGCAACCTTTTTCAAATTTCTCGGCTTAAGCCCAATATCAGATACACCAGGCACCTGCATCGAAACAGTTCTTGTCAGCAAACAGTTTTCTGTATTTCAGCAAGAGAAATCCACATTAAAAACAAAACCACTTCAAATGTTTGTTACCCGTTACTAATGGAATTTGTCATCAAATACAGTGACAACCACTCAAACATACAGTGGAACCATAGAAATGATATCTTTTTCTTGCACTCTCAATGAAAACAAAAGAAAAGGCTCCTCCACAGCACAAAATTATGGGCCAGAATTAGCTAGACCACTTTTAATCTTCCCAAACACATTAAATTAGAAGAGAAAAAAAAGGTTAAAATAAAATAGTTGATAATTGTAGGACAATAGAAAAATGAACTAAGATCATCTTCCAAACAAAAAATTAGCATAGCTTCAACTTCCACACATTCACACGTGGTACAGCCCTCAGCCACTCATGCTATGTTGTGCTCAAAAGTAAAATGCTATCTAGGTTCTAATCTATGTTGACCAAAATATATTTCCAAACACAAGCAGCAAGAGTTGAATACTTGAACAGGAAACAAAAGACTAAAATTCAACTATTCTACTCATCGATCCTCGTACCTTTGATATTGCACGCTGAGCAAAGAAGACATGAATTAATCCTTTTGCGGTGTCTGATAGGACTAGTTGCTTGAATACTTCTGCTTCCTGCAATGAATGTTCTATGAATTAGCTTATATGTGAACTGAGTAACCTTAATCACAATTTCACACAATCGATAGCAAGATACTTGTGAATGCTAACCATGATGAACCTAACAGAGAAGAAGATAGATCTACGTTGAAATCAAAAGCAATACTATATGAAACTCAGTGAATAATAATACATGCTGGACTTAACAATGAAAATGCATCTATTTCCGTCTGAACAACAAAAATCACAGAAGGATAAGTACCCTTAGAACTCCACTATAGCCTCCATGGACAATTCCATGCTCAATCACATCTAAGCATGCTTGCTGCTGAGGCAAATGCGGTGCAGTCTTCTTGACATGTTGTCTGGCAGTTTTCAACACCTCACGTGCTTCAGACAAGGAACCAATTTTATCGGTCCTATGAAGTGTTCGAATCCAAGGCTTACGTCTCTCTCCAATCTCAAGTGCCCACTGTCGGGAAACCCTGAGTAACTCCTCAGGAGACACAATTTCATCTATAAGTCCTAGTTTCTTCCCTTCTTCTGACTTTATTGGCTTCGATTTCTATAAGAAAGAAATATTGAATACAACTTATACACAAACATATTAAAATGAATATAAGAAATAACAGATACATGACAAGTTCAGGCAAAAAAGGCAAGGTTTTCAATTTTCTGTAGCAGTTTATTCTATTAATTTTCTTTTCAAAAGACTTATAACTATGTCTCATCCATTGACAATCAAATAATATGGAACCTCAAACAATTTAAAATGAATGGTCAACATCGTACCAGCATCATGTCAATAGCTTTAGGAAGCCCAACAAGCCTGGGAAGACGTTGTGTGCCTTATGAAATCAACAATGTCTTGTTAACATTTCAGTTAGCACAACTAAATGAAGGTAGGTTCAAGAATCCTAATTGAGACTACAGAACACACATAAATTCAAATGCCTGATTACCTCCAAATCCTGGAATGATTCCAAGTGTCAGCTCTGGCAGTCCCAGTTGACTTCCTGGAGCAGCAATGCGGGCGTGGCATCCCTACAACATATCAAGATGTCACACTTCACACAATAATTAAGACGCATCGACAATAATGCCTGTCTAAATGCAAACAGCATGCTTCTCATTCTCAAGTCCAAAGACTAACCAGGGCAAGCTCTAAGCCACCTCCAAGAGCGAGCCCTTGTACTGCCGCAACAACAGGCTTCTTCGAATCTACGGTGATCAAGAACGCTAATTAATAATATTGCAATGATCACACTTACATAAAATAAAAATCGAAGCAGTTTCTACTTTCAGGTGTGCATAAAGATACGTTACAACCTTCAATTAAGTTGACCAACAGTTCCACAGAGACATCAGGGAGAATTGAAGCATCACCTATTAAGAAAAAAAGCAGAAAACTCAGTGCCTTAGCTTTAATTTTTAATTTTGTATCTAAGTTCATCAGTATAATCATAACTCACCAGTTTGGTGAACCTTCTGCATAACACTGATGTCAAACCCACCAGAAAATCTTCCACCTTTGCCTGATCATAACATGAACAAAAAATCAAAACACTTTGCAAATGTCTTAGTTATTACAATCAAATGATCACACTGCTTCATGAACAAAGTAACTACCAAGAAAAAATCTTTATTAATAAATTTAAACAAAAAAAAAAGAAGAATTACCAGTCAAAACTACAGCTTTGACATCATTCCTTTTAGCTACCTCCTGAAATCTCTCTTTCAACCCCATAATGACTGATTGAAACAGAACATGAACAGAAGAAAAAAAACATCACACATCACATAAAATTCAAAATGAAATACATATAAGTAACAGTAACAATGATTATTGAAGTAGCTAGCATACTTGGAATAGCCAAGGCATTAACGGGAGGGTTGCACATAGTGATGATAGCAACCCCATCATTCCCAACCTCAAAATCAACCTTCACGGAAGAACCCATCTCTCACAGCAACAAAACAATCACCAAGTTTCTTCCTTTTTCGAATAAAAATTATACAAAATCAGATCTTTTGGGAGTACAAATAAACTGACTATGGTGGGTTTCAGAAAGCGAAGTCCAATTCCCACGACTATAGCGAGCCAATATATATTGTCGGATGTGCACCTAAGCACCTAGCCACCTAACATATATAATTAAGCTTTATTGAACAATTAATAATTATAACTAATAATTAATAGGTTGTTTCAGTGAGATTTTAAGAAAAATATTTTTTTTAGTTATTTTTTTAAAATATTTTATAAAAAAATAAAAATAATTTTATATTTAGATATCTTATATAAAATTTTTTCAAAAAAAATATTTTTTATTATTTTTTTAGTATTTTTATTTTTATTATTAAAAATTTGTTAAACACATTAAAAATAAAAAAATTATTAAAAAGATATTTTTTGTCAAGACAATGAGATCCAAACAAATACAAAATTAAAAATATATTTTGGCTAAAATAGTTGTTCATATTCTTTTTCTTAAGTTTTTTGCCAATCTCACATGAATCAAAATTCTGTTCATGCTAATGCTAAAAAAATAAAATTACAGTCAAAACTTATATTATTTAATATTTATTTAAAATAAATTCTAATTGATTTTACTAAATATTTTTATTTTGTTTAATAATTTATCTCTAATCAATAAATTAGAGCATATATAAAATAAGATTTAAATTATCAAAAAACAATTATTTTGTCATACGGTTTCGCTACGTTACTAACAATATATCTGCCAACTTCTGCCAACTCTTATTTATAATTGTGTTTTATGGAAGTGTATTCGTGGACGTGTCTAATAAAAATGTCTTTTTTATAATTGTGTTTAATAGAAGTGTCTTTATAGATATATTTTCTGGATGTGTCTCTTTATATATGTATTTAAAATATATTAATTACTAGTCACAAAAAAAAAATATATTAATTACTAGACACATCTACGAACACACTTCCATAAAACACAAATATAAATAAGAGTCGGCAGAAGTTGGCAGATAATATGTTGGTACCCTATATTTTTTCTTTGTCATATAATTCTACTTCTTCTGACTTCTATCTTAAAATAATTATCATTTTGACTATTTTGATATATTAAAAAAATTATATATTTATATGTAAAATGGATCTAATATTAATCTTTTAATGTATTGAAAAATTAAAACGATGGATATTTTAAAATGAATAAAGTATGTTTTGACCTTCGATGATAATAATAATGAAAAATGTTATTATATTTTATAAATACATAATCATTAAATTACTGATATAAAATTATAAATGTTTTTCAATGATAATAGTATTTTTCCCAAAATTTCTTTGAACTTTTTGTTATTTATTTATATTTTTTAGAGGATTTAATTAAAAAACTATTGTGCATATTAAATAACATATTTTCAGATCATTTTTTTAAATCATGTAATAAAAATGTTTCTTATATTTAATTTTAAACATGCATATTTACTAAATGTGTAATGTTAGCAAGAGATCTTAGTACAAAGAATAAGTTTATAAATTGTATTAAAAGTATCTAGTACGGGTTATGAGATGGATTGAAAACTTGTGAGATGAGGCAATCATCAGATTATATGGCTGGAGCAATGGGATGAAGACATTCCGACGTTTAAGTTAGAATGGATTTGAGAGATATATAAAGTGTGTAAAATGAATGACGTACCTGAGTAATTTATGCTTCTCCTTTATATAGTTAGTGGTAATTATCTGATCTTATTTGATCTGACTAAGATAAGAAAGACATTTAAAATTTTGAATTCGAATATTAATTAGAAATTATAAAACCAAATTAAGTTGTCATCATCTTATCTTATTTAAAATAAGAGAAGTATTTAAATTCAAATATTGAATCAGAATATTAGAAATTATTAATCTGTTTTTGGACCATGAAGATAATCTAATCTTAAAAAGACTCAAAAATACATGGGTTTTATTGAATTTTTATGAGTACTCCTTGGTAAAATTAAAGAATTTATATTCTTCACCCTATGCTTTACTTTTTTTTAAAGAAAATAATAAATTAAAGAAGAACTTGCATTTATTGTGTTTTTAGTTTTTACTTTATCAGTTTACTATTTATTGGAAAGGAAAAGGAACCTCAACTTCGGAGAAAATAGGAGATTGGATTATCTCCAGTAAAAAAAATTGAATGATGTCAATTGTGATTTTTTATTTTTTATTATTCTCTCTCATATTTAATTTTAATCCCACTTATAAAATTAACGATAAAAAAATTACACTGTATTTTTTCAAGTGTTAAAAAAATTAGAGAAGATCTAGTTCCGAAAAAATAGCTTGAATTTGTTAACGGAGAGTTGGGGTATGAAAGTGAAATCTTGACAGCGTTGACTCACTAACCTTCCACGTTGTGTTTCACACTTCCACCACGCTTCCACGTGTGAGAATAAAAACTAAGTTAATCACATGAAGGCATCACCACAGTAAGATGCCCAAACCGTGAAATATGATTGACTAGATCTTATGGTCATTACACATGAGTCGTCGAGAGTTATGACTATTTCTCTAAACATGAATTTTACCCGTTGAATAGTCCCTAACTGCACTTCTTAGCCTATAGAAAGCCGCAGTTAATCATGGCAAGCAAATAAAATCCAGAAGAAAAAAATAAAAGCAATTCAGGTGCGTTTGATTATGTATTTTTTTTGTTCTTTTTTTTTTAACTAAAAAAATTATTTTTCATATGTTTATATAATTTTATAAAATAATAAAAAAATTTAAAATATTAGTTTTCAACTTTAAAAAAATCACTATTGCGTTGAACGTCAAATAATCATCAAATTATAATAAGATAGATAAATTTTATTAATTAATATCAATCAGATCAAATCAAATATTTATATTTATTCATCAAATCAAATCATTTTAAAATTAGTAATTTAAGTTAAACAAAGATTTTATCACTTAAAAATTAAAATTAAAATAGCTTTATAATTAAAAAGCGTTTTAACTTTTAAGGCTCTACTC
>NC_029776.3:89622007-89625790 GCF_000817695.3 Arachis duranensis
TATTCCCACAGGTAAATTTGCAAGCTCATGTCTTTTGTATCTTAAATAATTGTTCTTTTTCCTTTTCATTCATCAAAATGGTTCAACCAATAATCAAATCGGTAGAAGGCAGAAGCCACCAAATTTTTTTAAGGGTTTTCTTCCCGTTTCAGTGTATTTCTTTTTTAAATCTTTGTCTCATTGTTTGAGTAGCTGCTTGAAACATGTGAGCCAAATTCTCAATTGTGTTTGAATTTTCGTGATCCCTTATTCTTTGAGAATCAAAATTTGTTTTAATGTAAAATTTAAACAGGAATTGCTTAGGTATGATTTGAATCCGTTATGCTTATGTATGCAAAATTTGAATTGCTTATGTATGGTTTATGCTTTTTAAAGATGATCAATACAATTTCAGAGAAAAAAAAGGCTTTTAAGTTATTAGTACGTAACTTTTTTCAAAAACAAAAGTAGGCAGAAAAGATTTTTGAGTAAACGTCTTCCACAATTAAAAATTTATAATTGGTTCCAATCATCTAAAATCTAAAGATTACTTAAGACGGTGATTTGGATGCAAATATGAGATTTAGACTCTTTTTAAAGTAAGGTCCAACTTGTTTTAAAGTTATTTTAAGGTGTGAACTTTGGTTATGAACTTGAGAATTTGAAAAAAAAAAGAAAAATTTTGAAATTTTTGGTAAAATTTAATTTTTTGATCAACTTTAACGGGTTATAACTTAGCTATCGAACCTCCAAATTTTGTCAAGTTTATTTCAAATGAAAATTAGGTTCTTAAAATTTATACTGTTCGAACCTTCAAATTTTGTCAAGTTTATTTTAAATAAAAATTGGGTCCATAAAGTTTATATTGTTCGAAGAACGTTGAGGTACTACTATAACGACTCATACAATTTTAAAAATATAAATATAAATAAATTATAATTTATTTCATAAATAAAATATTTTACATAATTAAATTTATAATTTTATTCATTTATAAATAATAAAAATTATATATTTTTTATTTAAATAATTGATATTTTAATTTAAAAATAAAATTTAGTTAATAATATTATTATCGAGTTTGATATCCGTCGATACGAGTAAATATCGTACTTCTCAGTGAAAGTAGTTTTGCTAATGCTTCACTACATATTTTTTATTATTATGTTTCTAATGTCATTTATATTAGTAACTCATATATATTATTACTTGTGTTTTAATATATCCAACTTTCATAATTATCCATTTAAAATATTTATAACTTAAATCGCTAACTTAACCATTTATATACTTGACATCCAACCCACCCATTGACAATTGATCATCATTTATACCATTAATCATCGTCAAATTGCATGGCTGAGTTCATTTCAAGAGAAAAAAGAAAGACAGTCAAGAGAGGAGAAAGAAATTGTGACCCCACCAAGAACTTTTAACTTCGATTTTTTTGTGATCCATAACTTCAATGAAAAATTTAATCCGATAAAATATTCACACTCTCCTCCTCTTCACGTTGGTGTCACTTTTGTTCGAAAAAATTGATGGTAGAGCTGCTGCCCCCCCATGTTCGGCCGAGGAAATCCCGAAGGTGGAATAGCCAATTTTGACGTTTTCTTCTTTAATTTCTCGTTCAGAAATCTTTCTTGAAGTTTCGATTGTTGTGATTTCATACGGAGGTAGGGTTTGATAATTTTATAATAATTGAATGTGAATTTAATAAGTGAATGTTCGTTTGATTAATTATTGATTGAATTTGACTGAATTTATGTTGAATTTTTGTGATATATTTATATTTGTGATTAGTTTGGGGTTTGGTCATTGTAAATGCAGTCAAGAACCGAATTATTTTGATGAATTTGGGGCTAGAATGTTGTTGATAATCAAGTGAAATTGGTGAGATTTGATGATAACATTGAGATTTAATAAGAAAAGAATTGATGACATACTTTGAGATATGGAAATAGTTTGATTTTGGAAACGATTGGATTTTTAATTAGTTTAATTTTATAATTTTTTTTATATTAGAAATAGTTTTGATTTATTGGAAATGATTTGAAAGAGTTTGAGAAATGAATTGGATGAGACCCGAGAAGGATGGCAAAGTCAGAGTTTTAGAGGAGATGCTACCAAAATTTTGTTATAAACTTTAATATTTTGTTTGAAATGTTATTTAAAAAAGATTAGATTTGAGAAATTGTATTATTTAATTTATTAAGAAAATAGTTATGTTTCAAGTTTAATTCATTTAAGAAAAGTATAAGTTTTGAGTTTGATTTATTTAGAAAAAAATTATTTTACGACTTTAAATTATTTAAGAAAAATATTATGTTTTAATGTTGATTTAAATGATTTGTTGAGTTTGAAAAACTTATATTGAAATGATAATCAAATATTATTAAAATATTAATTAGAAAATTATTAAATTGTTATTTGCTTCTAATAGATTGTTTAATGTGTGTATTAGTGTGCAGGAAAAAAATTAGTTCCTATTGAGCCAAAGCTACACAAGTCCAAATTAATCATTAAAAAAAGTTTAGTCCTGTACAAAATTAATTCAAATATTAGTGGTTGAATATTTAAAAAAAAAAGAAAAGAAATCCAAAGAGGCACATATCACAAGCCCATGATAAAATCAAAATGAAAAATAAATGACCCAAGAAAGCCATTGGGTGATCACAAAACAAAGGAGGTCCAAATTGATAAAGTTTTCATGCATTGTGATTGGAATTCAAAATTCAATTTGGTTGAATACTTTTCTTGGTAACCGAAACTCTAAATTAAATTGAATTTAATTGAGTATTGAAAGCTTTGTCTCTTCTCTCTCATTTCTCTTTGCATTCGGTCATGTCAATCCATGAGAAGAAGATAGAAGCAAATAGAAAAAGTTATCAGAAGCCTATGAAGAAAAAAGCTATGAAGTAGAAAGGTTATTGAAGATTTTTTTCAGAGGTGAAGATCTGAAGAAAGCAAAAGCAAGATTTTCGCCATTGAAGACATGATTTGAAGAAAAGCTTCAAGATCTTATTTGCCAAGAATAGAAATAATCTGTCTCGGTGAAGAAGCAAATCTGAGGTGAAAAAGTTTAGTTCCATTTTTGTTCATCAAAGAAAGAAGATAACCACTGAGTAACACGTAGGAGCGAGGAAGCAAAAATGGACGGCAAGAAGCTGTCCTACGTTAGAAGATCATCAAGGGTCCGAATCCTTTCTTGGAGTCAAAGACAGGATCAAGACTTCAGCTGGAAGGAACTTGATGAAAAGAGTTGAGAGGGGTACATGCATGTTGGTTTTTGGTTTTTTCTCTCTCTTCTCTTTGTCCGAACCGCTGCTGTTTTTGGTTGGAGAATGATGAATGGATTTTTGACGGTTTAGAATTTCACTAATGAAATCTCGTTGTAAAGTATAGTCTCTAAACCAACAATAATCTTTTCATACAAAAATTTGTTTGTCACAAGTACAAACCCCTAAAATCTATAAACCGAAGTATTTAAACCTCGGGTCGTCTCTCAAAGGACTTGCAGGGTAGTGTTCTCATTATTGGTTATGGACTTGTTTATTTTGGGGTTTTGGATGAGAAATATGAATAGTAAATGGTAAGAAAACTTTATTAACAAGATGGTCTTGGCAAGGTTTGGTTGTCAAGGGTCTTCATCATTATCACTAGCCACAAGTATGGTAGTTGCAAGGATTAATCCCACTTAGTCATCCTTAAATCAATTAACAAAGGAAAGTCAAGTGAGTTATATCAATCATAGTCCATAAATCCTAGCTTTCCACTAATTGGATTAATGAAGGCTAGAGTTAA
>NC_029776.3:89626195-89627072 GCF_000817695.3 Arachis duranensis
ATTGGGCCCACAAGGCTTCTAAAATCGCTGGCCACGTGTTGCATTAAGTGGGTCATGTGCCACCATCGGCGCGTCCGCGTACCGTGCGCGTGCGCGCCCCTATGCGCGATGCAACTATGGCAAATCTTATATTGTTTCGAAGCCCCGGATGTTAGCTTTCTAACCCAACTGAAACGGCATCATTTGGACCTCTGTAGCTCAAGTTATGGTTAATTAAGTGCAAAGAGGTCAGACTTGACAGCTTTTTGGTTCCATCATTTCTTCATGAATTCTCCAACTTTACATGCTTTTTCTTCATTCCCTTGATCCAATCTTTGCCTCCTAAACCTTAAATCACTTAACAAACATATCAAGGCATCTAATAGAGTCAAGGTGAATTAAATTTATCTATTTTGAGTCCTAAAAAGCATGTTTTCACTCTTATGCATAATTAAAGGAGAATATACAAAACCATGCTATTTCATTGAATAAATGTGGGTAAAAGGTTATAAAATCTCCTAAATCAAGCACAAGATAAACCTTACAAAATGGGGTTTATCAACTTCCCCACACTTAAACCAAGCATGTCCCCATGCTTAAGCCAAGAGAGAAACAAAGGGTATCAACATTTATTCAATGTAAATAAACTATATGCAACCTAAACTATATGCAATTATCTAAATGCAAAATTGTTTTACCTACTTGGTTAAAAATAAATCATTCCTCCAAGGCATACATGCACAAGTAGGGCCAAGATCATATAACAATTCATGAGTCCTACTAATTGAAGTATAAACATGAAGTTCACATAGACTTGCAAGAAGAACGCTCGTGAAAGCCGGGAATCAAGGAATTGAGCATCGAACCCTTACCGGAAGTGTTTGCACTCTAGTCGCTC
>NC_029776.3:89627232-89631722 GCF_000817695.3 Arachis duranensis
GGTAGGATCATATATGGCTAGTGGACTTAGGATTTGAATCTTTGATTAACTTAAACTTTCCCACCTAACCTATATAATGACCAATTAAGTACTAATCTAACTACCCATTCCTCACTTTTTCACATACTCATGCATTTTCTATTCATTTCACAACACTTATGCATTGATTTTATTTGAACTTTACTTTGGGGCATTTTGTCCCCTTTATTGCTTTTCTTCTTCTTTCTTTTTCTATATACAATTTTTTTCTTTTCTTTTCTTTTTTTCTTTTTCATTTTTATTTCTTTTTCTTTTCATTTTTCTTTTTCTTTCAAACTATATACAAGAACATCAATGCATAAGGTCTATACATTTAATCAATACATGAGTATGTACCCAATTCTCCAATATAAAAATACAAAACACAAACACCTTTTTATCCCAACCAATGTCCCAAAGTTTTCCCACTCTTGAATGACACTCACACTCACTAGCCTAAGCCAATCAAAGATCCGAATAAAGGACATTCATTATTTTCCACTTTAAGGCTTGTAATGTGCTAAATTAAAGAACAAGTGGGTTAAGCGTAGGCTCAAAATCGGCTAACAATGGATGATAAAAGGTAAGGCTATTTGGGTAAGTGAGCTAATGAAATGATGGCCTCAATCATATAAATGCATGAATACACAAAATAATGGACATAAAGAATCAAACAAATCAAAGATTACATTCTTAGAAAGAGAATAATGCACACAAGAAGGACGAAAAGTGGTTATAAGAAGTAACCACGCAATTAGGCTCAAAACTCACATGCTTGTGTGTTCTTAGCTCAAAAACCATGTTCCAAAATAAATTCTTTCAAGCAAGTTCCACAAAGTATTTTTTTTTTCAAATTGGTAGGGTGCCCTAAAACAGTTTCTTGGAAAGGAAATCATCACCCTAACCAAGTAGTCCTAACAAAAAAAGAAGTGGTAAAAATATGTACAAATTCTAACTAACATGCAACCTATCATGCAATGCAACGACTAACTAACATTGGTGTTGAAAAGGAAATTTTTACCCATGGAGATCGGTCGAACGACCTCCCCACACTTGAAGATTGCACTGTCCTCAGTGCATGCAAAGAGGAGCAAGGTGGATGGGTGTTACAATTGATGGGCTCCTTCAAAAGGTTGTGCAGATGACTTGTTTGTTGCCCCATTTAACAGCTTTTGCTTTCTTCCTTCTTGGTGGCCAACCTAAAAGGAAAGAAAAAGAAAGAAAGTTAAGCCTATAACAAAGATATCAAAGCAAATAGAACATAGGCGGGGGCTAATGCCAAATAAAGGTATGGTTCTCTACTACATGGTAGCTACACATGTAAGTGAAAAAAAACAATATAAGCTAATGGCATATCAATGATACTTGATGCAAGAGTAAAGTTAAAGCATGAAAAAACATTTTGAGCATCAAGATCAAATAAGAATTGACACAAACAAGATTAGTGATAAGCATGAGGGCATTTGGTCCCAACCTAACTCAATGATGATGAAGCACAAAAACAAAGGACAATGAATTAGGAAGGACTAAAGCACTACCTTGTGTGTGGAACAAAATATTTCAATTAATGTTAAACAGGTCACAAAGCACCAAGATAAAGCAAGAGAGTCCCAATAATTGAGTATGAGAATTCAACACCATTATTGAAAGGACACTTAGAAAAAAACTGAAAACATGCTATAGAAACAAAATGAAAATGAAAAGAGTAGAAGTATGTGAATGTAATGATCAAAAGAAAATGGAAGATGAGAAAAAAAAACTCTTTTTTTTTTACCGACGCTTACGCGTCATGCGCGCTTACGCATCGATGTGCATATTGGTTGAAGGACGCGTACGCGCCAGGTGCGCGCACGCGTGCATTGAGTTAGGCCGGAGGCATAATGTCGGCCCAAGTCTGGCACAACTCTCGGGTAAAAGTACCAGGAGTGTGGATCGTGCAATCGACGCGTGCGCGCACAGTGTGTGTGCGCGTGCATTGCCAATTTAAGATCATGTGCGCGTACGCGCCAAGTGCGCGCACGCGTGCACAGACTTGTGCTTTAGGCCCAATGTTCGCACAGTGCAGGCCTAACTCTCGGGTTTTTTGGCTGGAGGTGAAATTTTGCATCCACGCGTACGCGTACAGCGCGCGTCCGCGTGGATGGTCGAAAAAATGCTCGGGTGCGCGTACGCATTATCTGCGCGCACGCGTGAATGGTGTTCTGTTTTTTCAAAAAAAAATTTTCTAGGTTCTTGCACCAATCCATGTCTTTCAATCCTCCAGACAGCTACCAAAACACCCTAAAACCTTATTTATCATACTATACTAAAACAATAAAAACAAGAGATTAAACTAATTCTACCAATATTTACAAAAGATCAAAATGAAAATGAGAATCTACCTACAATGGCAACTCAATTCACTTATTAACAAAACTAAAAGAGTATGGAGAGAGTTTACCATGGTGGGGTGTCTCCCACCTAGCACTTTTATTTATTGTCCTTAAGTTGGACTTATTGGGAGCTTCTTATCAATGTGGCTTGTGCTTGTACTCATCTTGGAACTTCCACCAATGCTTGAATCTCCAATAAGGTCCATTCTTCAATTTTAATATCTTCAAGCTTTGATGGAATTCTCCATAAACCATGAGCTCCCAAATTTGATTTTCATTGTGCGATCCGGGATCCCACACTTTGTTTTGACACCCGTCCTTAAATTGATCGTCATTATTCCATCCGGGTGGTATGGCCTTGGAATTCTCAAAGAATCTTCTAAACAACTTCCTAGACCCATGCCATTTGGTTCCACACCAACCATTGCTCTTGAATTTTGAGCTTACAATCGTCATGAGCTTAGAATGATGTTTCCAACCACTACACAACTCTCTTATACTTTTAACTCCACAAAGAGCTCTAAGTTGACCATCATTTTCAATTAAACCATATTCAAGTGAGAAAGTAAAGCTTAGGGATAAGAGTTTTACCCACTTGAATGTTGTGTTAGATGGTGACTTAGGGAGGGGGACCTCCCCACACTTAGACAATGCAAGGTCTACTTCTTTAGGCTCTTCTTTAGTTGTTTCCACCTCTTCGCAAGCTTCTTCAATTTCAACCTTTTCCCCTTTTCCACTTGGCTTGGTGTTGTCTTCAAGAACTTCATCTTGCCCAATGGGAGGTGAGTCAATTTTGGATAAGAATTCATTGATGAATAAATCCATCTCTTGATCAACCTCTTCATATTCTTCAATTTCGATATACACCATGCCAACTTTTTTCTCTTGGTAGCTCTCTTTTGATTCACTCTCTTTTTCGTTGCTCACCAAGGGTACGGGAGGTTGTGCACATTCTTTTATAATTTTAACTTCATGTCCAATGGGAGAGGATTCTATTGTAGAGAGAAATTCATCCATGATTGAATCCATCTCTTGATAAGCCTCTTCCAAGTCTCCAACTATGACATGCTTTGGAGGTTGCGCACCCTCCTCAACATCAATATCAAGCTTCTTGGGAGAGTGCTCCATGATGCTACATTCCCTTGGACTTTCAACATCTCCTAAATCTTCAACCACCTCTTCCTTTTCTTCAATGATCATAGGCTCCTCCAATTGTTCTAACACAAAATTTGACTCCTTCTTTTCTACCGGATTGTCCAATTTCTCCTTCATACTTTGCTCTTCTTTTGACCTTTCACATGTGGTCACGGAAGTACCTTGAGTATTCAAACATTGGTGGGCTAAAGTGTGCACCACCTTGGTCAAATTGGTCACAAACTCAAGTATATCTCGCTTCATGGCTTCTTGTCCTTGAAGTAACAAAGTGAGAGGATCGTCTACTGGGGCTTGGGGTGAATAGGAAGGTTCATTATTTTGGAGAGAGGGTTCATGGTAGGAAAGTGGTTCCTCTTGGTAAAATTGTGGAAGTGGTGTGCATTGAGGTGGTTCTTGGTAGTAATCTTGATAGGGTTGTGGTGGTTCTAAGGGTTCTTGCTCATAATTGTCATAAGAGTATGGTATGGGGGTTTGGTCATATGATGGATATAGATCATAGGGCGGCGTTTGGTAATGAAAGGCTTGTGAGAATGGTTGAGCATCATGTTGAGGATAAGATTCATAAGTATATGGTGGTGGTTGATTGTCATAAAAGGAGTCACCATAACCATTGAGTTGACATGCATTAGGATGAGAATTATACCTATAAGTGTCCGGAGGTTGATGCCAATAGGAGTGATCAATTCCTTGAGGCTCCTCCCATCTTGGAGTGTTCCATCCTTGGTACATGTTAGCATTGAAGTTTACATTTCCTACAACATAATTAGAACCAAACTCAAAGCCAAAGTGAGAGTTCATAGTGGAAAAACAAAAATAAAACTAACAAAATCTAGTAAACAAGCAAAAGACAAACTATTTACACTATTCACATATGTACAATAACCAATAACATAACACCATTGCAACTCCCCGGCAACGGCGCCATTTTGATGATTGGATTTTTGA
>NC_029776.3:89632558-89674859 GCF_000817695.3 Arachis duranensis
AAGGCTTCTAAAATCGCTGGCCACGTGTTGCATTAAGTGGGTCATGTGCCACCATCGGCGCGTCCGCGTACCGTGCGCGTGCGCGCCCCTATGCGCGATGCAACTATGGCAAATCTTATATTGTTTCGAAGCCCCGGATGTTAGCTTTCTAACCCAACTGAAACGGCATCATTTGGACCTCTGTAGCTCAAGTTATGGTCAATTAAGTGCGAAGAGGTCAGACTTGACAGCTTTTTGGTTCCATCATTTCTTCATGAATTCTCCAACTTTACATGCTTTTTCTTCATTCCCTTGATCCAATCTTTGCCTCCTAAACCTTAAATCACTTAACAAACATATCAAGGCATCTAATAGAGTCAAGGTGAATTAAATTTATCTATTTTGAGTCCTAAAAAGCATGTTTTCACTCTTATGCATAATTAAAGGAGAATATACAAAACCATGCTATTTCATTGAATAAATGTGGGTAAAAGGTTATAAAATCTCCTAAATC
This sequence comes from Arachis duranensis, assembly GCF_000817695.3. Taxonomy (NCBI): domain Eukaryota; kingdom Viridiplantae; phylum Streptophyta; class Magnoliopsida; order Fabales; family Fabaceae; genus Arachis; species Arachis duranensis. The sequence continues at coordinate 89,633,052 of NC_029776.3, forward strand.
AAGCACAAGATAAACCTTACAAAATGGGGTTTATCAGAGAAGAAGTTGCTTGGTTGAATTGGTTTCAACTTTGGAAGCTTTTCCTTCTACATTAAGGGTGAACGGCCAAAGGTTGAGATCAAAGAGAGTAAGCTCAGAGTTCTCATAGCTACCCAGAAGCTACCTGAGTTCTTCTCTTTCAATGTTGTTCATTTTGTTTTCCTTTACTTAGTATTGTCTGTCTGAGTCTCATGGTAAAAAAGACAAACATGGTGACGTTTATAAGAAAAAGCCAGTGAGAGAAAAAAGGCAGTGATCAATATTAAAGAAAAAGTCATAGATGTCTCAAAGTTTCTTTGTACATCTGTATGTTGTGTTTCATGATCCTGTGGAGATTCTCTTACAAGTCAGGTTAGCACTTCGCGGTTGAAAGCTAGGTTTTGAGTCCTAGTCAAATTCAAATTAGGTGTAAAATCTAGATTTGTTCCAGATAGAAATGGATAGTTCCTAGGGAAAAATTGGTGTTTGTAAGAGAAAGTCTATGGAGCTAACAACTTTTGTGTTTTGTGGCCAGCACTTAACCATCAAAAGAAAAGTGAGTGATCTCCCACCATTGGATATAATCTCACACCATTAAAAACACTATTGATGGCCAATTGATGGTTACAAAACACAAAAGTTGTTGGCTCCCTAGCACTTCTCGTGTTTGTAATGTTGTGAAAACATAGTGAAATTTCATCATTGTTGTGATGGAGACTGGGTGTAAGCCACATTGCACCTAGTGGCTGAACTAGGATATATTTGGTGCTAATTATTCTTCCCTACTCCCTTCTCTGTTTCTGATAATTAGGAGACAAAAAATAAAAGTGTCTCTCAATTCGGCACGAGACAAAACAAAAGTGTCTCTCAACTTGACACGAGATAAAAGCAAAAATATCTCCTAAAGTTTCTTTAAAAAGGTAGAAATTATTATTCAGCAAAAAATGGCTAAAATTCAACCTTTCTTCTCTTAGCCACTGATTACTATCAGGACTTATGTTTTGAATTTGACTTAAGAATTTCATTCGGAGGAGTTTTAGTGAACTTTAAAAGTAATTGAATTTTGATTAAATGATTTCGTTTTGTAACGTCTTGAAAAAAGTTAAAGGATTAGTTTTAAGGATGAAATTGGGATTGGTTTTGATTTTGAAATCGGTTCAGAGAGTTGTATGATTTGGTTTTGATTTGATTTAGAAACTTTATTTGATTAAATTCAATTTAAGAAAACAATGATTATTAAGGATTTCTAATGAATTCAAGAAAATGAGATTGACTCGCTCCCTTAAATTCTAGAGGCTTTGTTGAGAGGTTTAACTAATAAATGGTTTCTCTTTGTCTTTTAAAAGAAGAATTGGTTTAAGTGAAATTGTTTTAAAGTTTTGGAGAATATCATAAAGAGGTGATTTTGGTTTTAAAAGAAAAAGATAAATCGGGATGTATGATTATGGGAAGGTCACGAGAGGGTAATGATAATATGGTTAAGGTGCCAAATGATAAATGTTAAAAAGCCATGGGCTTTGTTTGTGATTGTGCAGAGACGCCTGTAAATATGGAATGGCTTCTAAGAGAATGGGTCACATGTTTTAGTTGGAGAATCAGTGCCTGCAAGTACTTGCAGAGGTCATGTTTGACATACTTCAACTAGAGAATCAGCGCTTTCAAGAAGTGAAAACTTGCAGAGATTATATCGTTGGAATGCCTTATCCGACTTGCGAGTTGGATTGCGTTGGGTGCTGGTCAAAACTGACAAATGAGCTCATTATCTGCGATAGGACTAAGCATGTATCATCCTTGTTTGCATATTTTGCATTTGATTAGGTGTTGTGAATTATTTGTGATTGTTTGAGTGTGTTTGTGATTTTCATTGCTTGTTAATTTGAACTATTATGAGTGGTTATTGTTCTAAGTCCCTTTGTCGGGCTGCGAATGTCTGAACTGTGATAATATAGATTTAATTATCTAGTCCTAACCCTACTAAGAATTTCCCCATTCTTACCCCTTATTTCCACCCTTTTCAGCTACTGGTATAAAGGTTTACTGCGGAGCTACAGGAGTATAAAAGAATATTTTTATGAGTTGAGATGTTAGAATTTATTTTTCCCTCATCGTCTATATATATATATATAATTTTGTGATTAAGTAATTGAAATAAAGTCTCATTTCATTTTCTTAAATAAAGTTTCGGTTCGTATTCACGAAAACTTAATATTAAATAAAGATAGTATATAATAAAAAGGTTTAGAGGGAAGTAACGCCTGAATTTTTGGTACGATCATGAGGTGCTAAAAGTTAGGGTGTTATATTACCTATTTCCACCACTTTTAGCTATATAGGTACGAAGGTTTAGTGCGGAGTTACAGGAGCATAGAAGATTATGTTTACGAGTTGAGTTGTTAAAATTTATTCTTTCTTCACCTTATTAGTTAAAATTTTATTCAAAGAGGTAGGTTTTGTAATTACTTTTGTATGTATAATAATACTATAATGTATTATTAATATTAAGTAGGTGAATATATATTCTTTGTTCTTGTTAAAATTTTTTTAAGTTTTTAGTGAAATCAATGATAAATTTATACGTAAAGACTCATACTTTATTATTTAATATACGAGAGACGTCGTAATATGACCTATCCCAAAAAGTTTCGTAATGTAGCATTCCTGACCATATAACAAAAATCACCACTTCTACAACTACAACTCCTTAACCTTAAACCTTAAAGGAGTAACTTACCTCCGAGATCAGAATTTTTCCTTTTTACTACATTATGTTTTTTTATATAGTTTTTGTGTGTTTAACTATGCAGGTATTTGTACCTTAGCTTGAAGATTCTTCATTGGATTCGATATGTATTTGCTTTAGGACACACTTAAAGACCAAGGATCAATTATTCTTTTGAGTCTGATCATGAGCTACCTGCAATAAAAAAAATTGTTGCAATCAGCTCTAGTGTTGGATAAATTTTATATTCGTTACTATCCTTGTGAATTCCATCACGGATTAGAGAATTTAAAGTTTTTGAGACAAATGATCGAATAATTGAAATTGAAATGCAAGTTGATATCTGTAGTTTGATTGAATAATTGTCAATCATTCAAAGTGCCTAGTTTTCATATATAGTGCATCCGAATGGAATATGGATCTATTTATGCATTGAAATGATACATGTATGAAGACAATGATGTATTTTTCTCTTTTGACATTAAAAACTTGTATTAGAGAAAGAGAAATGTTTGCTACTTTTAATATACGCAAAATAATATATTACTTTAGGTAATGCAATATTATATTAAGGATGGAATGAACATTTTCTGAATTTTTATTTAGGATTTAACTAACATATGTTCTTATAAGATAAGATTATTATTAATAAGATATTTTTAAATTTTATTTTTTTAATAAATATATTAAAATATATAAATTTTTGTATTTTTAATAATTTTTTTTAATTTGTAACATGTATTTTTAGATACAAATTAACTAAACTCATTTATTTAAAATAATTTTATATTAATCCTAAATTTTCCTTTATCAATTAGTAATACATTCTTTTTTTTTTTATTTGTTGGAATTTATTTGTTTGGTCTATTCACATAACAAGCTGAATTTACAAAAAGAAAAAAAAAAGATAAAAGTCATCCTTTTTTCTAAATAAATATTATTAGAAAGTCCAAAACCAACGTGCAAGGCATATACTGCCTATCCAATCATTAAAATCAGATGACTATCACACCTTTCTATAAATTTGTTGAACTCAATTAATAAAAAATTACCTATTAGATTCAGAATAAATAATTTGTTGCAAAATGTAAAACCTATAAAAATGTAAAAGAAAAACTAATAAATTTATTCAAACGGTTTGATTTATTTTAGTGGAAACTAATTTAAAACAAATAAATATAGATATGTCATTTTATTATATTCGATTGAACTTTAATCAAATATGTATTGAATATTTGAATATTTAAAATTTTAACTTTATTAATTTTATTTTTAAAAGTTTACCTACTGCAGAACTAAAATACAGGGTATGTTTAATAGGTATTATTGAGTACATATTATGTTTAATAACACTTAAGAATGATTTTTTAAAGAAAGTACATGTGCTTGAAAAAAAAAAAAATATCACACTATAGTTCAAATAAAAAAAAGGATTGGAAGTTTGGAACAAATATTTTAATTTTTCTTTTGTATCTCTTTATATATACTTCTATTATACAAAATAAAACAATTTGTATATAGATTTGTTCAGTTTTTTAATATGAACAAATTAAAGGATAAATTTGCCGAATCAAAAGAGTTGGAGGTAGTTGATTGTGAGTGGTGAAGCTTGATATTAATTCATGAGAAACGTGATCATGAAAAATGTCTACATGGCTTAACATTTGAAAATTATAAGCTCCCAATTACATTTGTACTGCCTCTTCTATTTTCTTTCCGTAGTGGTGTGCATGACTTTTTATTATTGTGACCTATAATTTTCTTGAATACAATGTGGTAGAATTGTTTACAAGAATTCCAATCTTTAAATAGTATATTTTGATTAAGAAAAAGTACGGAGAAACAATGATAATTGTGAATAGGAGTAGTAAAATATGTTGAATTTGTCGGACTCACTAAAAAGACAAATCGGATTAGAATTTAAAATCTGTCAAATAAAATTTTTTTGTCAAATCTGCACTGTCAAATTTGCAAGTTTTGGCGGGTCGGCCTGTCATGCCAAAGAATTTTATTTTATTATTAAATAAAAGAGTAATTATTGTTACAAAATTAATAATTATATAAAAAGATATTAAAAAATTATATTATAATTTGACTATTTTTTATTTGTATTTGATTTTTTAATTATTTTTTTATTAATTTTAATGAATTTTATTTAAAAGAAAAAAGAGTCAAGCATGCTAGCCCGTCGGCTCAACAATCTGCCCTAAAGCGGGGCGGGTAATATTTTGAACCCATTTTAGTTGGCAGGACAGACCACGCCCCATTTGTAGCGCTGGCCTAGGCAGAGACGGGACGGGCATGCCCACTTTGCCACACCTAATTGTGAATGATGTAAATAATAGATTAAAAAAAGATAAAAGTAAAATTAAAAATTAGATCATTAATTAATTATTTAATTTCAAATTTTAAAATTTCAAAAAGGAAAAGTATAGATAGAAACAGAATCAGTTAGGATCTCATCCAAATTTAGAAATAGAATAATTAATTATTCTCAAATCTCATTTAATATTTTCAATTATCATACTATTATTATATTCTTGGTGCTAGCAAAGAATATAATAATATTCCATTTGAATTAATATAATTATTTATTTGATCAAATCAAAATAATAATTAAATAATTCTATAGCAAAGATTAAAACACTCGTTAGTGTGTGACTCTATAGGTTCAATACTAAGCGGATAGTAAATTAGTCGTACTAAATTACTAATCAAAGCTGGCGTGTAGCAGCACTCCTCAACAACCCGATAGTATGAAATAATATATTTTTACTAAGAACCTTAGAAGAACAAAGTATAATTCCTTTCATCTTTCCAGCTCTTGGTTAACCCTTAGGGTATGTGTGGTTTAAATATTATTTTATTATTCAAATTTCATTTTCATGAGAATCAAAATATACCCGGGAGAAAGGTGAAAATTGAAATGCTGGAATTTTGATTCTCTGAAATCAAACTTAAAAATAGTTTTTCAAATTTTAAACCAAACATGGAAATATGATATTTCCATCTTAAAATTCCTAGGAATTATTTATAATTCCTCCAACCACACACACCCTTAGAGTATGGTTTAATTGTCAAACTCTAACTTGTTACCATTATTATAATGAACTATGAATGACTTAAGAAACTCATTTCTTCATTCATTCAATCCACTTGACCAAGGTTTTATTCATCTCAGTCATTATAATCATAAGTCCCTGAGATTCATGCGATTACCCATTTTGATCCCCGAAATTTGAAATTACCTATATTGGTCCTCCAGATTCAAGTCCAGGCACCAATATGGTTTCTCGACTCTTTTCGACGATGACTAGACAAATGGAATGCTGAGATGGCACCCTCCCTGTCACGCGGGATGATGAGTAAACGACATCGTTTACCCTTGACACCCAAACAAATCATAAATGTCGTTGCTTTGTATATGAAGGAGAAAAAACGATAGAGACCCAAAATAAAGTATTCTTCTTCTTCTCTATCTCCACTATTCTTCATTTCTGACTTGTTTGGACACTAAGGGCAAACGACATCATTTACTCATCATTCAGCGTGGTAAGAAAGGTGCCATCTTAGCACTCTGTTTGTCTAATCATTACCGAAAAGAGTCGAGGGACCATTTTGGTGTCCGGACTTGAATCTGGAGGACTAATATAGATAATTTTAAATTTTGGGGACCAAATTGAGTAATCGCGTGAATCTTAGAAACCAAAATGAAAATTTAGTCGAAAAACTAATCCCAAATTTTTGTATTTATATCTTGCACAAAAATTACCAAAATAACCTCAAAAAAGAATTGCAAGCCCGCCAAGGGAACCCGTCCCACCAAAGTCCGTGGGTTTGATAGAGCGGACTTGGTAGGGATGATAATTTCTCCACGCGAGGCGGATACCCAATGAAATTTATCCGTCAGGAGACAGATTTAGGGACCACTTTCTACCCACGAAAGTGGGAGACGTGGCGTCGTATAATAAACGGCACGGGATGCGGGGATAGAGTTACCCGCCCTATGGAGACCCATATAATACCCGTGTATGGAAAATGACTAAACAACCCCTTGTATATATTAGCTTTGAGAAAATCTTATATCCTTAATCCTTTATTGTGCCATCACACCCTTTCTCGCAAGTTTTCTCGAGCAAAATCCAACCTCTTTCTCCCCACTTCTCCTTTCACTGCCATCCGACCTAGCTCAAGGAAAACGTCGTTGTCAGAAGTAGAATCGTCGCTGTCCTCGTCACGTCAGAAAAAAATCGTTTTCGTCGCTGTCTTGGTCTCCTTTGTTAGAGCATAATCGTCTTCGTTGCAATTCAATCTCCGTTGCTGCCTCTAGCAAGATCGTTCTTCATCGCCGTTCCCATCCCTAGGGCTTGGCAGGTTTTTAAAGATTGGTGGGTCCAAAATCGCTTCCCGGCCCGCTTTTTTTGCGATTTGACTCGGCATGTTCGACCCATTCTGTCACCCCTAATTTTAAGTTATAATGCAGGAACACTCATACGGACACGACACGAGACATGCGGACACGCAAATTTAAAATTCTTATAAGAAACAGGAACACGATATATAAATAAAATATAAATAAAATTTTTAATTATTTTTAATATTTTTTTAATTATATAAATTATTAAAAATAATTTTTTATTTTAATAATTATTAATATATCCTATTTCTAAATTCATTTTAATAATACATATTAAAAATAAAGTTGGACACACTAACACGTGATGGTATTTAAGTGTGTTCAAACATGTCTGAAAAAGATTTTTTTATTTTTATTAAGATACGGTTGGATAGGATACAAAAGATACGTATATTGGACAAATGTCGATAAGCATCGTGTTCAAAATGCGTACGATACACGGATACGACAAATAAAAAAAAAGTGTTTGTTCTTCTTAGGAGGAAATAATAGCAACTGACAGAATAATTAAATGTTTAAACTTTACCATAACCTAACTTGTTTTCATGTCCATACTCTATAATGGTGGCTGTTAAATACTCCTCTATTGTTTCGAGTTTTAAAAATCCATACAAATTTACAAAGAGAAATTTTATCTTTATGCTGCATTTAAGGTGAAAATTTAAGGGAATGGATCTTCTCCATTTTTTTTAACAATTGAGGGAATAAAGTATGATTTCTTACAATTAATTTTATAAGTGAGATCAATAAAAAACATAAGAGAAAGAGCAATAAAGAATTACATATCACACTTTGCTCCCTCATTTTTTTTAACAATTAAGAGGATTCATCCCAAAATTTAATATCAAAACTTTTTTACCTTGAGAGTTCTCTCTCCTCTCTATTATCAAAACTTGTCTCTTCACTTCCTCTCTTTCTCTCTCATCTTTATTTATTTATTAAGCAACACTTTTTTTTAATTTTAGTTTTTATTTTTAATTAATCTAATTTTATTCACATAATTTAAATTTTAAATAAATATAATTTAATTTAATTTAATTGTAAATATTATTATACTTATATGATTAATTATATTTATTCAATTTTTTTAAAAAGTAACTATTTAAAATCGTTAATTTTAAATTAAAAAATTAATATACTCGTATTATTTTTAATAAACATTCTCGTATTATTTTTTTGAATGGGATCTAAGCCACTATGGTATTTTAAATATCCCAAGAAAAGAGATAGATGGATACAATTCTTCAAACTAATAACATTAAAATGTATATATAGGTACAAAATATATGAAAAAACTAATAAATCTTACCTAAAAAATATGGTTAGAGATATTTTTTGCGTAAGATAATAAAAAATATATTTTTTTTATCATATTTATTTAAAAATAATAAAAGTACATTTATTTTTTAAGGTTTAATTATTCCGGTGGTTTCTATAATTTTACCGAATTTTTAATTAGATCCCTATTTTTTTTAATTAAGTTTTTATACCATATCAAATTTTGTAACTAAATCCCTGCCATCACAAAAACATTAGAATTAACTGAATATTTTATAAAATAAAATAAAATATTTATTCAAGTATTAGGTATATTCGTTTTGTTTAACATGATATTAATTTTAGTAGATGGGTGTTTGATAATATTTTTCAAAAGAAAAAAACAAAAAATTATTATTCTACGATTTAAAATATAATTTATTTTTATTTTAAAATTTCAATACGTTAATAGTTTAATATATTTAAATGTATAAGCTTCATATTTTTTAGAAATAATGTTAATATACGTACGAATATCTAAAAAATAATTGATACATAGAAAAAAATATTGTTTAAATTTAAACAATAATTTAGATTTTTTTTCCTTGTCAAATTTGTACTATATTACAATAAACAATATGATTTTTATTATTGTAACATCCCAACATTTGAGTCCAAACCTAAAAGTAAACAAATTAAACAATACAAATTTAAACCAACTTAGATTCAGCTCACTCGTCCGCTTAAGCAAGTATTGGAAGTTCGAACTCCACCTTGTATATGTAGCAACTTATTGGCTAGCGGTAAACCCTTAAATGGAGCTCAAATTTATGACGGATTAGTCCTTAACCTGTCGTGTTGGAGATACCGTTTGAGTAAACTAAAAAAAAAAATACAAATTTAGCCCAAATAAACTTAAAATTAAAAAATAATAATAAACAATGACTTTTCTTAAACTTTTCATTTGGAGTTTTAGTGCTCCAAAAACATATTAGGAGCATTGAATCAACATTCCAAACTTATCTATGATTTAAATCTATTGCAACTTTTTAAGACAGATTTAAATCTGTCATCTGATCCAGGCCTTGGGCTGCCACTTGGATGCTTTTAAAATCAAGTTAGAGAGAGCTTTTTTTTTAACTCACTGTCTCTTGTTTTCCTGTCATCTTTTTTCTTTTCGGTAAGGAGTCATTTCTTTAACTTGGGCCTAGCCCACAAATGGATAGGCCCATTACAAATAGCAGTAGGTGATGCTGGAGGTTTTGTTTAGAGTTGCAGGCAGAGATAGTTGTAGCTCATCTTCAACAACGATGGCAACAACCTCAAAGGTATTGTGCAGGTTGTCATGTCGAGTGAAGCTTCTGTCTCATGTTAAGCTCCCCAAGTTACCATCATCTTCCTCTTCACTCTCTCCCTCTGCACCACGCATTACTCGCACCACTTCACGGTGAGTCTGCTCTTTCTCGCTTCTCTTTTATTTATTTATTTATTTATTTATTTATTTTTATACTACCCCATATGAAAAAAAAAACCTGCCTTTTTTTTAAGTTTCTCATCATGTACGTAAATTTTGCTCCTTTTTAACGGAATTTTTCTGGGTTTTCATTTGAGGTAATGCTTTGTTTGTGATTTGGTCAGGTTACCGGTGGAGTTGGGTAGCATTGGATCGATGATGCCGTTGCATAATGCGGTAGCTTCAGCTCGATTAGTATCAAGTTTGTGCATTACATCTCAGACTTGGTGTTTAGTTCCTCAAGGTGAGTTGGGTCTCATATCATATTAACATATTCATATGTGAGGTTGAACCTGAAGTTGTAGAAAGCACCTTTAGCTGCATATAGACCTAATTAGTGCACACTTATTATGGTGTGTTATTTTGAAATATTGGGGTTGTTTACTTTTCTCATACACCTATGGAAAATCCAAAACATGCTATCTCTAGTTGAGTTTCTCTGTTGGTACTTGGTAACCTAGCTATGTTAAAGGTACACATATGAATTCTGCTTTGATGATTTGGATTGCTGTTAACTGTGTTTGGGAGTGTGTTAGCTTAAAGCAACACTTTCTCCCCCAACTTTGTTAGTTATGATATTAGTTAGTTGCTAGTAAGTGTACTCGGGAGTGTGTTTCTCAAAGCGGTAAGGTGGAAGAATGCAGGAGGCAAAACTGTAAAAGCGTCGAGTTATTTTGGGATTGGTCATTCGATTGAATTGGGAATGTATTCTCTCAGTTTGATTTGTCCGATTGACAAGCTTAAGTATGATTTTATACCATACAATATTCAATCTGAAATCTGCAAGAAAATTTGTTTTGAGTGCTGATAAATTGAGCTAGAACTTTGCTTTTCTTTCATCTGATTAGGGGCAATTTAACAAATATAACTTACTATACTATTTCTGTTTGCAAATTTTACAGGTATTTCCATGCCTTTATGATGTTACCTATCTGGATTGTTGATCGACAGGTTACAGTGACACAGAGACTAGGGTTATGTTATGTTTTCCTTTTGTTGCAATTTTGAGGCTTCATCCTTTATCTTTGAGGAGAATGCAGGACAATTTGATGTTGGTGACTTCTTCGACTGATTCGGTCTATCTTCACGTATTTCTAAAATGAACTATTTGATAATATACTGTGCTGAATCCTTGGTGGGTTCTATTGCAGATGAAGGCTTTGTATTGGCCTAAACATAAACAAAACTCTGAATTTGGTGGGTTCTATTGCATTATTAAACATTGAATCTTGAGCCTGCCCACTCAGTTGGATCAAACTAATTGACAGGCTCAATCTTAAACTTAGATGGATGCTTAAATGAATCGTTTCAAGACCTCTGGTTTTGTTGGGTAAATATTTGAATGTTTCGTTTTAAAATGATAAATATACTTATAATCTTGTATAAGATAAGCTTAATGTTCATTTGTGCAAAATGTACACCAACTTAAACACATATACCCTATTATGTAGGGGTGTGCATGGTTCAGTTTTTCTATAACCTGGAACAAGAAATATCACTCTACTTTGTGATATTACCCATCCACATTGTGATTTCAAAAGTCATTTTTCTAACTTAACTACGTTAAAGCTTGCACAATTCTATCTATGAAGTAGTTTCAACATCTTGAGTTCTCTATCTGTGATTTGAGGAAAGGATAACGTGTTAAAATTTGTTATGCATGTGGCAGAAATTGAATTGCTTAGAAAAATGGCTTTGGCAATTGGCATGGTTCCCTATTTCATGAGTCATTCAAAAGTCAAAACTACTCTTTCAAATATTTTAAAAGAGTAGAAAATTTTCAACTACCCAAAAAAAAAAAAAGAGAGAAGCTATGCATGAAGCACACGTAGCTAAATATACAAAATTAAACGTCCTTAAAACCTTTGTGTGTACTTTAAGAATTTGCATTTCCAAGCAACATGCGTTTCTATTTTCTATAGTGGTCAATGTAGTGGGAGAACCAAGTATAAATTTATTTTCTCCCCCCTTTTCTTTTCTTTCATATTTTCACGCCAGATATTAATCTTAAGCACATTGTCCTTTCTTCATTATGAGGCATCCGTTGGAATTAAGCTTCTATTCACATGCATAACTGTCACATGAACCTTTGCAATTGCATGTGCTGTTTAACACTAACGAAACTCAAAACTAGTCCCTTATTTCTAGCCATTCATTTTGCATTAATGTAACCATTGATTATTGATTATGATCTTATCTCATAATAACTATAGTAATTGTACACCACTAATATCTTGTCTTCTATCAGAAGAATTTTCAGATGATAATCTCACTCTTTTGTGCTTCTGCCATACTTATATTTTAAATGCTTTCTGCCATTCCATGTGTGTCAGAATCGTTGGCGTGCCTTTTTAAATTTACAAAAAAGCTACTCACAAAAAGGGAAGAACAGAATGTCACGGGACTTAAAAATGAAAACTGCTATTTCACTTATTTTGTCATTTTGCAACATATTTTGAGTGATTGGTAATGAGGTGAAGACAAAGTGTCATTTTACTGAGTTTTGTTTTGTTTTGTTTCAACCTCTCGGTCACCATCTTATTATAAGGTGCAACAAAACCAATGCATATATCCACAGGTCTCATTCAGAAAACAGACTTGTAGATAAGGAACTTGTTCACACTTCAACTGATATCAGTAACAAGAGCATGGAGCTGAGTTTCAAGTCCTTTTGTCTTGAGAAACAAGATGAGGCTGAGACTGAGGCAGAAGAAGGCATGGGATTTTGTCAGAGTTATTCTCTGCCTTTGGATTCAGCCTTCTGGAGAATTCATACACCTTGAGGAGGTCCATGCATATGCCAAGATTTTCTGTTTCTTTCTTTAAGTTTATTTTTTTGTTATGAATAATTCTTTTGATGGAGAATTTTCTAACACAGTGCAGAGCCTATATCAGTTCAAACTTGGTCTTAGATTCATATACCATAGTATATAGCCACGGACAATAATACATGTTAAGATCTTCCCTTTTTTTTTTTTGCTTTTGTTAATGTAGAAATGAAAAATAAAAAAAATATATCAAACATTTTTTTTGCATTTGTATAATAGGGGACCACTCACTCACAGATTCTGTTACTGTTGGAATATCCCACAAATCAATGAGTCTTTTCTTTAACATGTTTGCTAAACTAGTAGGGAAAATGGACTATATGAGGAAGGGTGATGAAAATTTTTATCCTCTTTAAGCCAAACACAAATATATTAACCATACCTTATTGTGGGATTTTTGAATCCCACATACTTTGCTTATAAATCTAGAACATGCTGCAAAACAATTTTAAATTTGGATTATCCAGGTAACCCTTTTAAAAAATTTCTCTTTTTCTTGGTACATGCACTTTCTAAGTTTTTTTTCTATGAGAAAGTTTGTTTGGTTGCTTCACATGTTAACATGACACTGACAAATTGGAACTTGTTACATTCTTGCAGTGTTGTGGAGAATACAAAAGAATACATATGCAGGGCAGTGGTCACTGTAGTTGATCATCTTGGAAATGTTTCTGCCAATCTTGATGCCCTTATATCTCAAACAAATGCATTTTCTGATGCTGAGTTAAGAATCCAATGCCTCAAACAGGTTAGTATTCTACTTTGCACTTAGCTTAAATTATGCATAACAGTACTAATATTCCCACACCAGTTTGATATATTAATTTTAGAACTGTTTATTTTAGTTAGTAGTTTTTTGTTTTGTTGCTTAATGCCTTAATCTGTGGTTTATTTGACTGCTAAGCAGTGACATAACTTATATTCAATGATGAAGAATTTCTAACCACATTATAAGCAATTAGTAGGTACCACGACTTGTGTATAAATGTTCAATTGATAAAAGAATAAACAAAATTCTAAAATATTCAACACAGTTACTAAAGATGGTGCTTTTTGACAGAGACTTCTCTCATGTGAACAATATGCTGATAAGCTTGCCCTCACCAAGATGCAATGGAGGGAGAACTTGCCAAGATTCCATTCAAGATATTTATCGACACGTAAATACTTTATGTCATCCATTGATTTTTTTTTCCCCCTGATAGGCACAACAAACTTTGCAAATCAGTTACATTGAATTATCACTGTTGTTCCATCATCTTGTTTTTTCCCCCCTAATTTTATATTTTTAATTACTTTCCATGATCAGCAATCACTCTTGAGAGATCAAGCAGTGAAAAATCAAGGTACCTCTTCATTCCTCAATAAAATTGAACATATGTTTTCTGATTCTCAGAATTTTCATTATGAAAGTGAAATAACGTAAACTTTAGTTTGATAGTTGTTACATTTTTTCCCCTCATTCAATGCAGAAGACCTGAAAGTGAAGTTTCTTCAAAACTGGAAGATAAACATGTACTGGAGACACATGAAGATTTACCTCTTTTTATGTACACTCAGAAACCACTTTCATCAAAGAATATGAAGTCAACCACTACTACAGTTAGTGACCATAAAAATTTGGCCATAGGTAAGCACCTTATGCTCTTTTAATGCCCAATAAACCTTATTCAAAATAATTTTATGTTCTAATGTAACTTTCTTTTCATATTAAAGCTGCAGTAGTACCTGTTCGCGATGGTTTATCAGTATTAACCAAAGTTTCAAATCCCACATTTCATTTCCAAGTGAGTTTTGTCTTCAACACTCTAGCAGCATACTAAACCAGGTTCTCTTTCTCATAGATTTCTTAATGTGCATTGCTTGATTGTTTGTAGGGTACCCCGAAGATTGGACGTCATAGAAGATCGTTGCATGGCAGTGACATCTTATGGCTTCTACGGCGTACTAAACGAACCCTTTGAAAACTAGACTGTTAACAATGTATAGCTTCATCTTCTAGTCTTCAGCACTCTTGGTTATTCATTTGTTTCTGGAATTGTTTCCTCATGAGCATATGTTGCAATTTAATGTTATCTGTGGTAATCAAGAACCAAACACTAAAAGCTACTATGTAGTTTAGGCACTTCTCAAACATTGTCTTACTCTTTTGTGAACTTAGGAACAAGACATTTTTATGCTTAACACAAGTTTTAAACAAATAGTCCTAAACATTATTTCCCAGAAAGCTGCTAGATTCTCATGTTTTGCTTTAGTTTTATTTCATATTTCTGACAAATGAACAAAATTATCTTATGAAATACTAAATATATACACCAGAAGCAGCACAGGTCTTCCACTATCTTAAAAAAGTAAAGGAATAAAGAATTTACAAGCAGTGCAAAAAATTCAAAACCTAAGAGCCTGACTGAAATAATGTACAAGCCTGATATTTAAGAAGCATAAGACTCTATATTGGGTGTCTACATCTGCACTGTAAATGTTGTTTATTTGTGTTCTACCTTGCTCCTTCTTTGATATTAACATCAATCTCGGCCTATAGGACTTTTCATCGAAGTCAAGCTTTCAAGCTTATCCACATAGTATGCTCTCTTTGGTGTTGTTGCTAAGCTTTCATCTAAGTCTCCTGTAGTCTTTACATGATCACTTCCTTCCTTGGATGCATTCCAACCCATGAAGTCTGAGAGAGTCATTGATGCCGTTGGTGTCCCGTCAGAATGTTGTGAGGTTCCTGCCTCTTCTTCCTCTGGATTCGGGGATCCCTCCCCACTTGCAGACAAAGAAACAGGCGAGAACCTCCTGTTGTTACTCACTGCCAATGATGGATTACGTGTCAATGAATCAGCATATAAGACATCCTCAATCCTTGACATAACTGTGTGAGCTAGGCTTTCTATTACTCTTGAGTAGCTTTCTAGAATGGCGTGTCCCACATCCTGCACATATTCGGAAAGAATCAAACTTCATTAGTACCCAAATAGTTTCTATTTCCAAGTTTCTGTTTTTAAGTTTTAATTACAAAAGTGGCATCTACAAAAGTTTGTTTTTACTACTTTCTTCACGAAATCCTGAGTACAGAAACAATTTGAGAAGCAAACCAAATATGTGCTTAGGTGGAATGTTGTTTTCACCTTGTTATATTGGATTTTGCAAATATCAAGTTGAGATTGTGGAAGTCCTGGGTAGTTCTGCTTGATTAGCAGCAATACCGTCTCCGCTCTCTCCTCAAAGAGTTCCCTTTTCCCCATGCTCACTGCTGAACTCCACTTGCTACTATCCTTGTTGTTCATCTTCCTTTTCCATATCACTATAGAAGCTTCAATCCTATTCTTCAGGTCAAGCACCTTATGTTCTGTTGACATGTCCATTGTTTGGAGGAATTGACCAGGATCAAAGAAATCCTCAGTAATGATCTTGTATGCTGATTCGCCAAGGCTTTCTCTACCATTCTGCGAAAGGAGTGAAGCAGAACATCAACTGAAATTCTTAGTTCTGACGAAGTATATGAGCCAGTTAGACTCTTTTGGTCTAATTTTATACATTACCTTAGGGAGAGATTCCATATAGTTATCAGGGATTGCCATCTCTGCTAGCACTTGCGCGTTTATTGCCATGGCTGCCTTGAGAACCTGGTTAACGGAGTCCTTTTGACACTGTATCCATTTCAAAGCTAGATCTGACAAACCTGTTGGTGGAACCTTAACTGTTGGCAGCCACCACTTGTCATTCTTCCTTTGATTGCTGGTTTTATCGTCGCCCTTCTCGTCGCTTTTATCAACATACCAGAATTCATTGTGATCTCTAAAGTTATCCAAGGTATCCTGTTCCATTGCTAAATAGTTAATTCAAAGTGATTGAAACAAAGCCATTTGAATAGTTATGCAGAAAAAAGGATCATATAGTTAGCTACTTACAATGAGCATTGCATCAAGTTTGCGCAAGGCAGGGATGTTCACGACCAAATCTGCTCTTTGTCGTGTCGTCATGATCTACATGAAGCCATAACATATTATTTTATATGAAGTATGAATCACTGAAAATAAAATCTTTACTATAAGTTAACTCAGAGTTAAACTTTATAACTAAGCTTAACATAGCCGGTCCTAAAGCTACACAAAAGAGGAGGTCGTGTTACTGTGTTAGGCTTAGGGGGTGCCCACCTCCATGGTTGTTCCATTTTTAGCTAACTGCTGTGATGGAGCGAATTCAACAATGTGATCAGTCACCGATAGAAGCCACTCAATTTCTTTTCGCCACCTGGCCTTCTTATCTGGAGACATTGGCTTCAGCTTCGATATTTCTCCGAAAACAGATGCTGCATAGCATAAAAACCACAACCGGATTATTGAAAATGGACATTTCATGAGACAACAGATCCAATTGGTAACAATCTGAAAATATATGTCCTTTACCAGCTAGATTTGTTATGGCATTTGACAAAGCCAATGCTGAAGAAACACCATTTCCTGCACCTGACATGTCTTCTCCTAAAAGTAACTTACCAAACCTATCCTTGATCATGTCAGCTTCTGAACAATAGAACAAAAAAGAAAGAAAACTTTATACCAGATTGATTTAACTGCAATCTAGAACCAATAACAAGCTTGACATAAAAGGTAAAGGGTAATAATGTTATATATACCAGTTGGGGGCCTGGGAGGAATCTTTGGTATTTGAACACCTGAACTTGTTGCTTGATCATTATTGAGGACACGTCCAATTGGCTTAACTTCGACTGTATTTCTTGCCTCGTAGCTTCTCGAGTAAATCTTATTGTTTTCATCATCTTCGTCGCTATCCCTATCGAATAAGCCATGAATATGGCTCTTTGGGATATCAAACATCCTCCTGAAATGAAAAGATTTTGACTTCTGCATGCTGTGTGAATGACCGAAATGGCGAACCATTGTTGATTAGATTCAAAAAGTCAAAAGAAACCTTTTTCTGCTTCTTCTTCTTGATATAGCACCAACACCAAAAGTACTACTTGATCAATGAGAGATAGAACAGAAACCTTCAAACAAAATAAGAATGGACTTTCATTGAACATGTGGTGTGCATGTTTTTGATATGGTTGAAAGAAATGGGAAGTAATCTGTTGAGTTTGTTTCATGAATGAATGAAATGTGAGGTTAATACTAGCCTATTGCTTTTACCATAATTGACTCTAAAAAGTAAAAACCATAGACCCTTAATCACTGAACCATTTTTTTTCTCCCTCTAATTCTCTACCATAATTGCTTTGTTCTTATCAAAGATATATACCTACCGTCTAAAATTGGAAAAATGAAATTAAATGGTACATGTTGAAGAAAAAGAAGTATATGATAAAGGGAATGAATGAATGCGGAAAAATGGCATACATTAAGGGTCATAATAATTTTGTTAATTTGGATTGGGAATTGGATTAATTGGCGGAGAGCCTCAAATTGAGCTGGACTATAATTAGAACAAGCTATTGATATTGTAACTCCCTGATACTGCACAAAATAATATTAATTAGGTGGCTTTGATTACGTGCACACCTCACACTAACTATTAGTAATTATTAATTAGGACATAATTTTACATAAAAGGGAGTTGTATACTTTGAAATGCTATCTCATCAAAAAGAAAAAGAGAAAATATCATTAGCTTAATATAATAAATGCATTTTTTCATTTTACTTTATTAAGAATCAACAATATGTGTTATATATATATATATAATATAATATAATTGTACATTTGAGAAATTTTCATTGGTGATTATATACACAAAACAAAATTTGAACTCCTAAATTCTTAATATTTACTAATGTGTTCTCCGCGTTTTACCTAAATTGTCTCACAATTTTATTTTTCTTAGTTTGATACTCGATATAATATGCACATAGAAATTTATATATAAATAACAAAATTTTATTTGTTTTTTGAAGTGTTGCTTTTAAATAACGTATATTTTACATATTGTTTGTAAAATTTTTAATCTTTATTATAAAATCACTCATCTTCAAAATTTAAATTTTTAAGATTATTTAATATTATTTTATTAAATCAAATTTATTTTTTACATTTTATAATAAATTATACTTCTGTATATTTTCTCTATATCATAAATTACAATTATGATAAATTTTCAAGATTTTAATTATAATCAATAAATTAAACGTAGGAATACATATATTAAATATTGGGCGGTGTTATGTTGATACATAAAGAATTATCAGTGTTGATTCTTTTATCTATCTAATATTATAAGATTTAGTTTGTTTTATTTAGTTATTCTTTTGGTACTTGAAACACACATGACACATATTTTTATAATAGAGATTCTTTTTATTTTTTTGGTTTACAACAGGGCCTAAGGCCCAAGAAAAGCAAACTAAGAGGAAACTAAAGATTTGGGTTACCAACGCAAGTTGGCACAGATGGATGAGGGTCTTTAACCATCTCTCCCGGGTTTGATACTCACTGGAGGATGGAAATGGAGCTTGCTTGTTTGGAAAGGTTGCCCACTTTGTGTGCCTCTGCAGTACCCGAGGGATTAGTCATTGGGCTTCCGGCTTGATGGATACCCTGGTGCAAACCAAAAATAAAAAAAGATTCGGGTTGAGAAACCCTTGAAGCATCACAAGATAGCATACTCATAAGAGCAGCAGGGGGGTGTTCCATATTTGGGTGGAGGCCTCCTGATTGATGCTGAAATTAGCCAACCAATCTGCACAACCATTGGCTTCCCTATAGATATGGGAAATTCGAATATCCCAATCCCTCTTCATAGTTCATATATTCATGGATGCGGGAATATAAAATAGAGCTAGAGTTGCGCCACTCTTTATGACTCTGAATGGCAGTGATAACTGCCTTGGAGTCACATTCAAACCACACTTTCTTGAACCCCAATGTCCACGCCATTTCCATGCCAATGTACAGACCCCATAGCTCGGCCAAAAACGCTGCACAATTACCAAGCCGTCTGGTGAATCCCATGATCTAGCAACCATCACTATTTCTAATTAGTCCTCCACAGCCTGAGTGACCGTTAGTATTCTTGGCAACACCGTCTGTATTCACCTTGATCCAATTCATCATGGGAGCCTGCCATTTGAGCTGACCCTCGCTCCTGGTTCTATTTTGAGTCCTTGGACTGCCTCTGTCAAAGGCTTTATGGACAGAAGCCACATAATCTTGAATGATGAGGTGCCCCGATGGAGGTCTCTTGAAAGGGGGTTGAAAAATCTCCATATTCCGCCAATTCCAAAGCTTCCAACATGTTATTGGGAAGACATCTCTCCACTGAGTGTTCATATGTATTCCCCAATTAGAGGATAGGCAGGCATTGACCCACTCAACCAAGGGGAGTTGAAGAAAAATTTGTAGTTTCCCTGGTTTGATGAATTTTTTCCAGATAGGCAAAGCTCCATCACAGAGCAAGGTATCCTCCACTTTGTGTCGACAGTGGTGGCACCTTGGGTCTGATCCATACCATTTGTGTCTCTTCTCCTTGGTGATAATTCTATTATGGGTGGCTTGCCAGAGGAACATTTTCACGTGCTGAGGTCCTTTCTAGGCCCAAATCTTATCCCAAACCAAGATGTGCTGTGGGGAAGCCTGCTGTTGGGAAGCCTTGGATATGAGTTGGTAGGCTGAACTCACAGAGAATCTTCCATCAGGCGTCGCCTTCCAAGCAAGCGAGTCTGGAGGATCCGAACTTCTAGGAGGGGGAGCAGCTTCTATACGAAATATGCAGTCATTAGGCAATAGATGCTTGACTTTATCTAGGTTCCAGTCACCGTGGTCATTGGTCAATTCTCGAACTTTAGCCTCAGTGTTTCCAACATCCGAGGTGGGGAGAGCAAGCTCTATAAGAGGCTGGTCCATGTCAAGCCAAACATCCCTCCAAAATAGCGTATTTAAACCATTGCCAATTCTGTGTATAGTATTTTCTTTTATGAACGGCCACATGGGAGCAAGGTTATTCCAAAGACTAGAACAGTTAGCCGTTCGATGAGTCAGATACGGGTTTTTGTCGAGGTCATATTTGGCCCAGATTAAGGATGCCCAAAGATCGTCCAGCTTGTCGATCAACTCCCAGCTGATCTTAGCTAAGAAAGCCTTGTTCATGGTATTTAAATTTTTCATTCCAAGACCACCCATAGTTTTTGGGAGGCACAATGTATGCCAGCCTATAAGATGAGCCTTCCTGTTAGAGTCATCTGATCCCCAAATAAAGGCTCGTTGAGCCTTCTCTATTTCATTACAGATAGATATAGGGATTCGATTATGTTGCATCGAAAAGTAGGCCACTGGGCTGATTGCTGATTGAGCCAAAGTCACCCTACCAGCCATAGACAAACATTTCTGTTTCCAACCTTGTAGCATGACCATCAATGATATAAGCTCCTAGATATCGACCAATTTCTCTGGTTTCATTAAACCCCGAGTAAAGAGGTGATTTCCTTTCTAGTGCTTTCTCCTACTTTCCTCGAGAAGTAGATCTGAGTTTTTTGAGCATTTATAATCTGTCCAGAGGCCTCGCTAAATTTATTCAAGCATTTCATTATGTTTTCCATCTGATGCTTGGAGGCTTCCGCAAACAGCATTATGTCATCTGCGAACATGAGATGCGAGACAATAGGGCCTTTCCTCCCGACTCTAAACGGTTTCCAATATCCATTCGTGACCATGTCCTCGATCATATGAGACAACCGATCCAGGAAAATAACAAAAATATAAGGAGAAAGGGGATCCCCTTGACGAATACCACAAGAAGGGAGGAACTTTTCTGTGAGCTCACCATTCCACAAAATTTGAAAACTAGAGGTATTTATACACCTCATAATAATGTTAGTAATCTCAGGTGGCAACGAAAAGTCTTGGAGAGATTTTTTAATGAAGGACCAACTTAACCTGTCATAGGCCTTTTCAAGGTCAATTTTGATAGCCATGTACCCATTTCCAGCTCTAATTTTCCTCATAGAATGAACAATTTCTTGTGCCACTATTATGTTATGTTGAATCCTTCTCCCTGGTATGAAGCTGGTCTGGGCAGGCGATATACGACCATCAAGCAAAGGCTTAATTCTATTTGCTATGATCTTTGTTATAACCTTGTAAGAGACATTGCACAAAGCAATGGGCCTGAACCGAGAAACAAATTCAGGGTACTCAATTTTTGGAACGAGGGCCAGCAGAGTATTGTTTATCTCTTGAATTAGCTCCGGGCTATGCCAACACCTCCGAACATACTCCTTGAGGCTTTCCCCCACTATGGACCAATTTTCCTTGTAAAAACCAGCTGGAAGGCCATCATCTCCAGGGACTTTGAGAGAACCCATTGAGAAGAGAGCCATTTCAGTTTCTTCTTCGGTTACAAAGGACCTCAATTTACTGATATTGATATTGTTCAATTTTGGATAGAAGTGCTCGGTGTTGATGGTACCACTTCTATAAATCTCCGAGTCAGTAAAAAGATTGCGGAAATATTGACAAACGTGAAACCTCAAGTTATCATCATCTTCTATCCACTCCCCATTGGAACCTCTGAGTTTGAGGATTCTGTTCCTGCGCCTTCTAATCATAGTCCGCATATGGAAGTAGCGAGTGTTGCGATCCCCTTCCACCAACCAATTTTTCCTGGATTTTTGCAACCAAAACACATGCTCTTTCTCAAGGATAGTTTCCAGCTCTTCACTCAACTCTGCCTCCAGATTGTCAAGATAGTCACTTTTACCATACCTGGGAGAATTCTGAATGCCCCTGAGTCTGGCAAGAATTTGCTTCTTTTGCTGGAAGATATGTCCAAACACTTGTTGGTTCCACTTTTTTATTTTGGTAACAAAGGATTGGATAGTCAGGTTAAGGGGGAGATCCGATTGCCAATTTTCTCTCATAAAGGAGTTAAAATCCTCATGCTGCATCCCCATGAATTCAAAGCGAAAAGGTCGAATCTTGGGGTTGTTCGATGATGTAGCAGAAGTTCTGATTAAAATCGGATGGTAGTCCGACTTCACCCTAGGAAGGGTTTCCACCGCAGCACTATGGAAAGTCAGATTTCATTCCACATTGCAGTAGGCTCTGTCCAAACGCTTAAAAGATTCCATCACCATTTTGCCAGATCGGTCCTCTCCAAGTGAATCGAGTTCCATGATACCCTAAGTCAATAAGATTGCAAGCATCCACCCATTCTTTGAAACGATGAATTTGGTTCGTATCACACAAGGCTCCCCCTTTTTTTTCGCTAGGATCACTTATTTCATTGAAATCACCACAGATTAGCCAAGGGCTTTGGATTGAGGAGGCTAAATCTTTAATATAACTCTGCACCTCTCTACGGAGATTGATTTGGGGATTCGCATATACTATAGTGAGCTCCCACTTCTTCCCTTCCTCTAGGACTTGGACATGTAAAGCTTGATTATACCTACTTATTTCTTGAACTCGGAGATTGGGATTTTTCCATAGCAACCAAATGCCTCCGGAAAATCCTTGAGCATCAACCACCATCTTGAAATTGAACCCCGCTTGCTTTATAGATTTTTCTGCCACCGCTACCTTGCATCTTGTTTCTAAGATAGCAACCATATCAGGCTTGTATTGAGATACATTGTTCTTCAGAGCTCTAACAAATTTTGGGCTACAGCCCCTCTGGCACACAAACAAATGGCTATTCTGAATTTTTTATTATGATTACGTGGTTAGTGTAAAACTTAGAAGTTTTTTTATTTTTTGAGACACACAAACAAATGGCTATTCTGAATTTTTTATTTTTTGGGACAGTAGCTAAGCAGAGTCTAAGTTTGGTTAATATTTTGTAGGCTTTTAATTGAAAATAAAAGTGGTCTTTTGGGGTTTTCGGTAGTCCGAAAGGCTTTTCTAGCCTTTGTTATTTGGGCTTTAATCATATGGGCCATATCCACACAGGGCTTGAAAGAATGCTTTTCCTATTTACTAACCAAACTGACAAATTTCAAGTAAAAAAGAACATAACAAATTTTAATAGAGAAAAGTATGTGACAAAAACCATTTTATCTAGTTAAGACCTTGGGCTAAATTTCTGCTAAACAAGTTGATAGGCCCAATTATGAACCACTGTGGCCCAGTATTACCAAAAAGAATTACGTTGTCCTCCCAGTTTTACCCTCTCATATTTTCAATGATATTATAAAGTCTACAAGTGCAATTTTTCGTCAAATAAATAAATAAAACTAACATTTATTATTAGATTGTAATAATTTACGTATTAGAAAATAAAGAAATTATTTACACTTTTTTTAGGGAAAAAAAAGACTGAACATATATGAGATAATTACATTTATGTGTATATAAAACAACTTAAGTATTGTCACCAGAAAGGCAAAAAGAAAGTAAAGGAAAATCTTAGATTTTTCTTTTGTAAAATATTAAAGATTTAAGTGAATTGAATCTTGTCCATATATATATATATAGAAAACCTTTCTGCAACGATTAGTCAATTTTCAATCCAACTGGTCAGACTAGTTGGTCCTTTGTGTTTCTTGGAACACTATTAATATTTGATTACCTCATAATTGAGGTGACAAAATATTAGATATATATATATTGTACGTTACAATAAAAATTTACATCCTCCAAATAGTACCTAAAATATTTCTCTTACAAATCTCTGTGGCAATCTTATTGTATATATGTTCTGTCCAACCTCATCATCAGAATAAAGTGTACACACAAACCTTAACACAAAAAGCTATATGCAAAAAGCTTAACAGATATTATAATCTTATCTGGGTCGCTGGTCAATCTCTTTAGGATACAGGGAACTCGTTATTTGCAATAAAAAAATTCTTGTGATGAGCATATATATCTAGGGTGTGAGATATTATATTCATTTATATTTTACTTAAAAATAATAAAGCGCAAATCCGTTCGACACATATATAACTTTGCCAATGTATCTCAAGCAATCGTATTGTTGACAAACTAAGAAAAAAACATGACATGCACTACTTATACCATGTTGAGTTTGTCAATTGTCATAAGTGAAATTTCTAATCTTCTATTAACTATCATTATTTTAATACCCTTGATTTAAATTATTTCTTTCGTATGGTGTACTGCTTTTGAAATGAACCAACCAAAGAAACTCTGCCAAATCTCACTTTACTTTTTTTTCCCCCCCTTCATGATACCAAATGCCCAAATCTCACTCTAGCTAGGTGTAGTAAATTTAATATCTTATATTATATATTATGACATATCCACACACAACACATAAAGACAATATAAACCTATTACAGGAATATCTAATGGACTAATGAAACACAAAAAGAGGACAAGATAAAAAGATGTCTCGTTATGAAGCCTAACATTTATAAGTGACCACAAAAATACAAATGACAACAGCAACTAGCATTTGTTTCTTATCCTTTTTTTTCCCTCTAATCTACAGTGGGACCATATGTTTGAGGATTCTCCTTCAGCATCTTTCATGCCAGATTGCCAGCGATGAATTTAAAATGTTATGAAATTTTTTAGAGATAAGTCTCAATGTAGTCCCTGAAGTTGCACTCGAGTCTTATAGTAGTTCCTGAACTTAAAAGTTTCTCAGAATCATCCCCAAACTTGCACTCCGGGACTCAAAGTGGTTCTTTCAGCAATTTCAGCACACGTGACGCAACCGGAAAGCTTAGCTAGCAGCGTTGGTGACACGTGGGACTCACAATAGCTAGCTGATGTGGCAGAGTAAACTCTTCCGACTCAATTTGGTCTCTCAGGTGAAGTTAAAACTCTAATCCCCTTTTTTGAATGCCACATTGTTCACTCTGCTGTCTCCTCGTTGGAGCTGGAAGTGAGCCAAGTTGAGCCGAGCTAGACCAAGCTCAAGCTCGGCTCACCAAAATTGAGCTTGGCTCACGGCTCGGCTCATTAATAATCGAGCCTATTTCTTAAGCTCAAGCTCGGCTCACCGAAAACTCACGAGTTGGCTCAAATAATAGAAACATAAATACAAAATCTATAATTTTATATCAATAAATTATAACTTATATATTTTAAAAAAATATTTAAAAGAATAATTTTATATATTATATATATATATATATAATCAAGCCAGCTCACGAGCTAATGAGTTGAGCTTATCCAAGCTCAAGCTCAGCTCATTTAATTTATGAGCTCAATTTCAGGCTCAAGCTTGGCTCACCAGCTCACGAGCTTAGCTTATCGAGCTATTAATGAGTCAAGCTCGAGCTGGCTCATGAGCTGGCTTGACTCACTTTCAGCCCTACTCCTCGTCGGTGCTGTGTTCTTCTGTTCTCCCTCTCTGAAGCCCGAAGGTTATGGCTAGCACGAGCAATGCAGCTGGGAGTTCGAACAACCCACGATCGTTTGGAAGCATCATGAGGAGAATGAACAGAAACAAAAAAAGCTCGTTTGCCATAATGGTGTGCCTGCGGGTCGAGACCGGTGCTGCGGTGGTCAGGGACGGATTCTAATCCAGGAAGACCGTTCCTGGGTTGCCCAAACTACAATGTAAGTATTATTGTTGTTGATTGCTGTAT
Source organism: Arachis duranensis (assembly GCF_000817695.3). Classification (NCBI taxonomy): domain Eukaryota; kingdom Viridiplantae; phylum Streptophyta; class Magnoliopsida; order Fabales; family Fabaceae; genus Arachis; species Arachis duranensis. Next base: position 89,659,320 of record NC_029776.3, read on the forward strand.
TTATGGATATAAATTTTGCTGATTGAATTTTCTTTGATGTGCAGACTGTGGGTAAGAAATGGTGTGGATTATTTATGTAGGTTGATAAAGTTTTGGAAGATGCCATGCCATGTGATGATAGAATAAGAATTTAGTTGATGATGAAGAAGGGAAGATGAAGATGGCTTGGAAATTTGGTAAATTAGAAGCTAAAATTAGGGTTCTAAAAATGGAAAAAATTTTGATGTTTGTGTTCATGCTGCTGATTGTAATTGGTGTTCTTGTATTAAAGTTGGATAGACAGCAGGGTCAACTGTATCTAGCAAAAAACAAATGACATGCATGTTATATGCATTCCTTGTTCATGTACTTGTTCCTATCCTTTTGTTTGAAAGAATGGAAATTAAAGTGTTTGATTATATGCATACTTTTGTTCCTGAACTTCTTTTCAATGAAATAGAAATGGACAGGATTTGAACTACTCTTAAGTCTATAACAGAGGATAAGATATAAACAAAAGGCTGGGAAAACTCAATTCAATAAAGTCATAATTCATAATTCATATTGGTAATGTTTAATTCAAAAAAGACATTATAGAGCCAAAACACCAAGTATATCAAAGTTGTTGATATATTGACTTGATAAAATTCAAATACTAAAATTTCCAAAACTGGGACAATATTTTAGGCATTGTAAACAACATCAGCAAAATAGATACAAAAAAACAGCCTGCTTTTCTTAAACATAATCATCCTAATCTTCATTTTTTGTGTCTGGGTGCCTTGAATCCAGGGTTGGACACAAACTTCATGAAATTTGCAAGCCTTGTAGCAGTCTCCTGTGTTGCACCTTGCATAGGGCCACTTGTTCAAATACTCCCAGGCTTCCTTATTAACCCTTTCAATCTTTTTTATGATATCAAGGAAGCCATCTTGGCTAGTACACCTTGCACAATCCCAAAGTAGCCCTCTAAACTGGAGATCCTTCCATTGCTTATTGAAGTTCTTCCACAGATGCCAAACATAGAATCTGTGATGGACATCTGGAAAAATCTCCTTAACTGCATTTATAAGGCCCAGATACCAAAGAAGGGGTCAGATAGTTGTTTTCGGACAGCAAAACTGTTCCTACAGTTATATAAGTGACATCAAAAGAGTCCCTAAACGTGTTCAAGTGACATCAAACTAGTCCCTAGACTTATGTAAGTGACATCAAACTAGTCCCTATACAGCACTGTTACAGAACATTATGCAGAACAGGATAAATGAGTAACAATAGATTGACAGAACATTATGCAGCATATAATCAGTCCAGAATTAATTCTGTATATATAGACAGTAGTCCAGTGTATTAACATCATATAATCAGTCCATGATTAATTCAGCATATATAATCAGCAATATGTGCCTTAAATCAAACTGGTAAATAAATCACAAGGACAGGCACCAAACTTCACTCTCCGTGTAGTTTCCCACAAAATCCAAGACCAATACCCTTTTTTTCTTTTACAACTGAGGAAAATATATATATACAACTACAACTTACTACCAACAAAAAAAGGCACACATAAATAAAGAAAATCTGCCAAATTTGGAGCTAAAGTAATCACTAACTAGAGAGGTTAAAAAAAATAAAATAATATACAACACTGAAGGTGGAGATAAAACAAGAAAAACCATCTAGAAATAGTAATGGTAAATAGTAGTTAATGAAAGCTCATTAAATGGCATCTGTTATCTTCTTCATATCATAGCATTGATTCAGTCCTAATCTTCTTCTACCATTTTCATCATCACTCTCACTCTCTCCTTTTCATTACTTGACAGTTGGCAACAAAAGCACCACTCTCTTGCTTTTCTACTTCTCTTTCTCCCTCTAATATTTTATTGTGCTATATTATCACTATATTTAAATTAACAACATAAGTTAAGTCTTCTATTATTTTGTGGTTTTCTTTTTCAAAATTTTTATTAGAAAAGGTTATTGTGGACCGGGGTATTGAATATAGTGCCTAACTTTGTTAGTTGTTAACTGTTAAATTATATGATATTTCACCTTTATTTTGATCATGTTACTAATGATTTGTGTCATGTGAACATAAGAAAGTGTGAAATCAAGAACATTATTTTAGTGTAACTAAGGATAGCAGTTCTCTAGACACTAACTTCAATCTTAGTGGATCAAACCATTCAAATTTACATACCCTTTTCCACCACTAATTCACTAGTCCAGACCAAATTCATCAAACAATTTTACTATTCCAATAGCTAAGTTAACTTCATTAGCAATGGCAAAACTTACTTTATATTACTCTAACTTATGTATGCAAGAATCATTTATGATCACACACTCAGTTTAACTAAACAGCATTACATATTACATTCAGTTTAACTAAACCAACCTAATACAAAGAAAGGCAATTAGGTAAATCAGTCAAATTCAGAATCCATTATCAGTGTTACAAAAAATTTCAACTCCCAAAAAATCTTTACTTATACTGTGATCATGCAAACTCTGTTTAACAAATTCATTGATCAGAGTTATTGTCCTGAAACACATTAACAGTTTGAAAACTCATCCACTAAGAGCAGTAAACCCTAACACATAAAGAACACATTTTCATATCATCAAAACACAAGAAACACTCCTACTCTACAATTTTCTTGGTCAAACCACTACGAAAGCCAGTAGTGATCAAACCCTAGCACAGAGAACAGAACAGAGGCGTTCATACCCACCAATTACAATCGGAAAAAACGGCCTGAACTTTTTCGAATATTAGATTAACAATAATATCAAAAAACAGAGGAACCACATTTTTTTCATTTTTGGCTTACCTCTTTCAGAGAAACCAGGCTTCCCATGATTTTTTTTTTCATTTTTGGCAAACGAGCTTCTCTGTTTCTGTTCATTCTCCTCATGATGCTTCCAAACGATCGTGGGTTGTTCAAGCTCCCATCTGCATTGCTCGTGCTAGCCATAACCTTCGGGCTTCAGAGAGGGAGAACAGAAGAACACAGCACCGACGAGGAGACAGCAGAGTGAACAATGTGACCTTCAAAAAAGGGATTATGGTTTTAACTTCACCTGAGGGACGAAATTGAGTCAGAAGAGTTTACTCTGCCACATCAGCTAGCCGTTGTAAGTCCCACGTGTCACCAACGCTGCCAGCTAAACTTTCCGGTTGCGCCACGTGTGCTGAAATTGTCAAAAGGACCACTTTGAGTCCCGGAGTGCAAGTTTGGGGATGACTCTGAGAAACTTTTAAGTTCAGGGACTACTATGAAGCTCGAGTGTAATTTCAGGGACTACATTGAGACTTATCTCAAATTTTTTAGGATAAAACACTTATATAAATTAAATTAATGTCAATATTACATAAATTATCTAAATTAAATAACGTTACATAAATGTCTCAAATCATAATTCTATATAAATTGAATTAAGTTAATTTGAATTATATAATATAGTAATAAATTGAAACACATTGATTTGAATTGCATAGAAACATTATTTGAAGTATAAATCGAATTGGTTAAATTTAAATTATACACTATAGTATGATTTGATTTACTACTTATAATAGATTATTCATATTTACTATTTTTAAGTTAATTGTTTTATTAACTTTAAAACATAAATGTCAATAAAAAAATACCTCCATTTGGATTCAAATAAAATATCAAAACGAATAAAAATAGAAATCTAACTTTTGTATTTTAGTTCAAATTTAGAAAATTTACATTTTTATAAACTTATGAATTTAAAATGGAATATTAAACAATTTTTAAAAATTCATTAAAAATTATCCTTTGATTTATTAGCATCTAAAAAATTATTATCGGCACTTTTAATATTGAAAAAGTTAATATAAAATATAGCCTTCCAAAATATCATAGGAGTTATTATTAAAATTTGAATTTTTTGTAGAGTCAGAAGTAACAGATAGTTATAAATTATAAAATGACCAACTATATTTATACAATATGTAATTTAAAAAATAATTAAAATACAGTATAAATAAGTTGGTCAAATTATATATTTTATAAATATAGTTAATTATTTTATAATTTATAATTATTTGTTATGTCTGACTCTGACAAAAATTCAAGTTTTAAATCTTATACTACATTGGAGGGCTACAGTACTTTATATTAACTTTTTCATTATCAAAAGTCTCGATAATGATTTTTTAGATGCTAATAAGTCAAAGGATAATTTTTAATGAATTTTTAAAAATTGTTTAATGTTCCATTTTAAATTCATAAGTTTTAAAAATGTAGATTTTTGAAATTTAAACTAAAACACAAAAGTTAGATTTCTATTCTTATTCGTTTTGATTTTTTTTATTTTTTATTTTTAATCCAAATGGGGGTACTTCTAAATTAACATAAATATCAATAAGAAATTTATACCGATTCGATTTATATTGTTCCATACTAATTGAAATCATACTGATTTGATTTAGTACTATAGTGTATAATTTAAATTTAACCAATTCGATTTATATTTTAAACAATGTTTCATGTAATTTAAATAAACGTGTTTCGATTTATTACTATATTGTATAATTTGAATTAATTTAATTCAATTTATATAAAAGTATAATTTAAGACATTTATGTAAGACTATTTGATTTTGAAATTTATATAATATTGACATTGGTTTAGTTTATACAAGTGTTTTACCCAATATTTTACTTGCTAATTAGCACTGTTGAAAAATATTTTTCTTTCTTCTTCAAACAAAAAAATTGTTGACACTATAATTTTGTCTCTTATGGACACAATATATATGTTAATGTGCTACCATTTATTTGAAACTTATATTTACCGGCTTACAAAAGAGAGAGGAAATTATATCTAGTTTTTCCATAATTTCTTGTTTAGATATATAGTAAAAATTTAAAATCTATCAAAATGTATAACGTATAAATATACTGGTTGTAACCTTATATATATTTTTACTTACATGGATATATATATGAAATAAATATTTCAACGTTGTCTTGAAATATAAGTTTAATTAAATTGTTTATTAAATCATAAGTTTATTAGAATCTAGGATATAGATTTGAATAATCTGTTTTTAGTATTTAGTTTTTTATCTATCTTAAAAATTATAACTAATATTAAAATATTTAACAGATTATTCTATTAATTCTCATGTTTTAAATTATGTATTTCAGACTTTTCTCTTTTTACATTTATTTTAGCATGTGAGTGAATTTAATTTAGTTTTATTGAGACAATTGTGGAATGTACTATATATAATGCAAATTTATGATTTTATATAGTTATTTAATTTGCATCATTATTATTAATATATTACATAAAAATATGATCCTAAGATCATTTTGATTTGTATCATTAATATTGTTATCATTATTATATTACATACAAATGTTTAAATTAGTGTGTACAAGTACAACATATTTTATGTAATTTGTGTTATTATTATTATTAATTTATTACATATATGCTTGAATTTTCTTTTGCAAATACATATACATAATGCTTAAATATCTTTACGTACTATTCTTTATTTTGTATAATGCTTAAAAAGATATTTTCTTCTCAATTAATGACACTTCATTTAAAATTTTTTTAAAGATATGTTTGATTTAAGGTGTTAGACCTAATTAGAAATCTTTGAAGGAGCTTAATGTGAAAGGGAAAGCTTAATGAGAAGTGGTGGCGATTCATAAAATATCAATTGAGCTCACAATTTTATTTGCATTGGTCCGAAGGAACATCTCTATATTATATCCTCTGATAGTGGACATAAATTGCGTATGTGGATTACAACCTTCTCCTTCAGTTTGAAGATGGTGTCTTCTAATAAGAAAATTACCTACCGCAAAACACGTCAAGTCAACTATAAAAATATTCGAACTTGCATAGTAGTCTATCATAGTTATGAAGGGTGAATGGTAGGAATTTTCTAATTGAAGGTTTTATTTTATGGAATTTGCTAAATTGGTGTTCTTAAACAAATTCAAAAAGTTTGCGTGGCATAAATAGTTTTTTTTTCTTTCCGAATCTTTAGTACTACTCACTATGTGAATCCTAATGTTATCCTAGAGTACAGTACTCTTCATTTTTTTATATTTATATGCTAAAAAAATATTCAAGGTTTAATATATAATATTATTTAAATTTTTATTATTACAAATAATACTAGATTATATCCATCTAATTATTAACAAACCACTTCGTTTATTTTATTCGTCTGAGTGGTCAAAATATATAATGGGTGTCAACTAGCCAACAGAATATGATTTAACTCAACCAGAAATGTTAATCCAATTGCATATGCATTTTCTTCAAAACTGAGTGTATTTCATGCATTTGTAGATGAGTTTTTTCACCAGCAATGAATTCACTAATAACCCCGTCAATCTCAACTGAGCTGCAACCTGGTGCTTTCTCTGATCCTTTATTCTTCATCATATCCCTAACCCTTCTTGTTTCACTGTATTTTCCGGTTGTTGCATATAAATTTGAAAGCAAAACATAGACGCCACTGTGATTCTCCAACTTCAAGAGTTTGGCAGCTGCAAGTTCGGCAAATTTAGTTTGTCCATGGTTGCAGCATGCACTCAAAAAGGCCCTCCAAGACAATGCCTCTTCAGAGGTGCCGCTGCTTGAATCTCTTATTCTTCTTATCATGACCATGGCTTCTTTGAAGAGCCCAGCTCGACTTAGCAAGTCAACTAGACAGCCGTAATGTTCGATCTTCGGCTCAATCTTGTGCACATTACACATCTTATCTAACAATTTCAAACCTTCAAGTACCATACCGGAATAACTACAAGCTGTAAAAATAGCTATGAATGTTAGATCATCCAACTTTATCCCAGCCTTTTCCATATCCAAAAACAACTGGAGTGCACTTATTCCATCTCCATGCATTGCCATCCCGAAAATCATTGCATTCCAACACACAACATCTCTCTCTTTCATGGAATCAAATAGTCTTTTAGCCATGACCAAGTGACCACATTTTGCATACATGTCCAATAAACTGGTACTCAAACGAATGCTAAATGTAATCCTTGCTTCATTCAGATATCTGTGTACCCAAATGCCAATATCCAAAGCCCCCAAATGGGCACAGGAAGAAAGAATGCTTACTAATATAGACTCATCTGGCACCTCATCAGTAGACTGTATTAAACGAAATAGATGAAGTCCTTCATTGAAGCAATTGTTCTTCACGTAACCAGAAATCATGGCACCCCATATTCCCATATCCCTCTCAGGTGCTTCATCAAAGAAAAGTCTTGCTGAATCAATGTCGCCCACCTTGGCATACCCTGCGATCATCATAGTCCAAGACACAACATTCAAGTTAGGCATTTCATCAAACACTTTACGTGCAGCCACAGGATCACCGCAGGCAGAGTACAACGCAATCAAACCATTACCCACAAAGACATCACATAAAAGCCCCAATTTTGATCCATACCCATGAACAATCTCCCCCAAGGAAACACTTCCAAGCGAGGTACACGCCTTCAACACGCAAGGAAGGGTGTAGTGATCAGGGTTCAATCTACGGCGCACCATGTCAATGAACAAATGTATTGTGCCTTTAGAGTTGCCATTGATGAAGAAAGCGTTAAGGATAGTGTTGAATATGCAGAGTGTGGGATTGTGAATGTGTTGGAAAATTCTAAATGCATAAGCAAGGGTTCCATGATGGTGGGTGCTTAAAGCGAGGAGCCTGCTGAGTGCGAAAGTGTTGTGCTGAAGACCATTGGGGAAGAATTGAGCGTGTGCTTGCTTGAGTTGGTTCATGCTCTTGCATTTGCATTTCTCCAATACTTGGAGGCATTTCTTGATGCTACAACTTGACATGGGAAAAAAGAACGCTCCTAGAGCTATCTAATCCAATTGATATGATTTGTGATTTATAATTTTTAATCCTTGATACTGCAAAAATGTGGTACAAAATAATTACCCATCTTCGGATATGAAACCAACCAAAATAAACCTAAAATTTTGATGTGACAAACTATTCTAACTAACTCAAATTTGTTGCCTATGAAAAAAAATAAGCTTCTTTCTAATTCATTTTCGCTAGTTCTGTTTGCAAAAATGAAAAAGAAAAATCAATCTCATTTTCTAATTCATTTTCATTTACAAAAAAGCTGCATGTGGAAAAGACTGATATGTTCCATTTCATGAATTATCGCTGAGATTTTTCCTTCTTTGGATCAACTCCCAGTTAAATATGTTTGGGAGTTGAGGGGGCGATAAAGATGACAGACTGGTGATAGAGAGAGACAAAGAAGACCATGTGAGATATACAATTATGAAAAAGTTTACGCTAGTATTTTTATTAAAATTTAGTCGACACTTAATCAGTAAAAAAATGAGTAATTTTATACTATTAAATATAATTTTATACTATTAAAAATTTTAATAATAATTAATTAATAGTTACAAATTACAAAATTTATTAACTCTTACCACTTTTCATATATTATTTTTAAAAATATTCTCTTTTGATGAATTGTGATTTATTAAAAAGTTATAATTTATTAAAAATTTATAATTCATTAAATAATTAAATACGTTGTTGTATGTATTCATTTCTTCGAAAATATTTCAAACGCTTTTTTTTATTTCAATAATTCTATGAGTATGTATAAAATAGTTGTATGTATTTATATATTTATACATATTGGCTATATTATATATATTATTTTAACAAATTAATCAATCGCTAAAGTAAATAAAATTACATATGCTATCTATATTACCTTCAAAGAGAAAATTTACAACTATAACTAGAATATCTTGGTTTCATTTTTTTAATTTATTCATATACTTTTTAATATGAACTATAAGATAGAAGCATGCCTTATAATATAACAACCGTCCTTTCTTTATATCCTCTTCAAACTACAATTTAAAATTTTAAGTTCAAAAGTTTGCGTAAAAACCTCATCACCATTTAAAAAAATTTTTTTATTTAAATACTTTAACCATACATGCTGATAAATGTATACAAATAAAGGTAAATTAAATAAATTATGTTTAAAAAGATATCTCTCTCCTTTTAAGTTATGATTTATTGAATAATTATATTTTCTCACAAAAATATTTATATTCATGAATACCTTGGTACTTGGTGTATGTACTCAATATTTATAAATTCTTCCCATCTCATTTATTTCTATTTAATCCATTTTAACATTTTTTTATGTGTAGAAAAAAAAATAGAAAAAATTATTCTACGAAAGAATAGAAAAACCTTAGACAACAAATTAAGAAAAACATTGGCTTTTGATAGTTTGTTTGGTTCAAATTAATTTTTTTTTAAAAAAATTATATATAGTTTTCCCTCTTCCACGCACAATATTTTAGTTCTTATCTTTGAACTAAACTTAAATGCGTCATATTTTCTTGTTTAAATATATAATAAAAATTAGTATTTTTACCTATAATTATATTATGTGAATATAAATCTTTTAAAATTATGTTGGTTTTGTCTTGATATTATAGATTATAGCACAAAAGATTTATAGAATCAAGCTACTTTTACCAAAAAATTATAGAAAACAAAAGTCTTTGTTGGCTAAGAAGACCAGGATTTTCATAGATAAAAAATCAAATAATAAAATTTTTAGTTATTATTTTCATGTGAAAGAGTTTGATTTATTACTAATAATTAATTTTAATATTCTTTATCTAAAATTTGAAACGATTTAACTTGTATATTTTTTATTAGGTGTTATGTAACACCCTCACTACCAGAAAATCACGCTTCTGGCTGTGACACTCTGATACAAGGTTCAGAAAACCGGACCGGTCATCAAACCGCTCTAGTCACTGGTTCATTGGTTTACTGCTCTAACCGGTCTAACCGGTGGTTCAACCGGAAAAACCGTTTTAGAATAGAATAATAAATAAATTATAAATACACATCCTAAAATATAATTATAGTCTAATATAAATCTTAAAATATCTTCGAAATTTAAAACACTACATAAAATATCATCAACCAAATACATATATATGATCTTATCAAAATCCAAACTCAAAAGTTAAATAGTAATAAAAGCATATCTAAATATTAAATCCCAACATCATGGTTTATCAATCATCAAAATCCGCAAGAACTTGTTACAAATCTGCTTCGGTGGGATGATCTTCACTTTCATTCCCACCTTTGATATAAAGACCACTACTACCACCGCTACTTTGAATAAATCAGCATCAATTTCACATAATAAAATAGACATGTTATCATTATATTATAAGCTAACAACATTCTAAAAAATCAATTTCAGCCGATTGCTATATGCCAATTAGGGAGTTAACAACAACAAAATATAGAATAAGAATGTTTCTTATACAGATGAAGATCCAAGGGGAAAAATGACATGTTCTACTGAACAAAAAACAAGAGACAGTGGGATGCGGGTATACCTGTACCAGAATAAAAGGTAAAGATACACCACTGGGAGGGTTTTCTGAGCTATATAATTGCTCATTTCTTTTTATAAGGTTCTAAATACCTACAAACTTGATTAAACAATACAGGTAGTTAGCACACAGAAACTAAACATAACAGAAATTAAACCATTTGTTCACAAATTGTAAATTGGAATTCAATTGAACAGAGGAAGTTCACAAATTAACAATTTGGAATACAATTAAACAGGAGGAAGTTCACAAATTGAACAACAATTGAACAGATTTAAGATTATTTATTTCTTATACAAACTGAACAGAGGAAGTTCACAAATTGAATACAATGGAATAACAACAGTTTTCAGATTATTTATTTCTTATACTAACCAATGATGAAGGGTTCCTCTCTTCAAGCTTGTGGGGGACTAGAATCAATCAACAGAGTAGCTGTTGGGATAATCTTCCTTTTTAATTCTTATATACCTCAAAAAATTTCCTACAAAATGAAAACTGAGCACAAAATAAGGCCTTAAAAGTTAAAACAAAAACAAAACAACACTCACAGAGCCAGAAATCAGAACATTCACACAGCCAGAAATCAAGAACAATCAGCACAATATACTAAAAAGAGTCAGAAATCAAGAACAATCAGCAGCAGCAAGAAAATTTTAACCAAAATTTCAGAAATCAAAGAAAGAGCAGCAGCACAAAATTAGCAAAAATTATCAATTTCACAATTTCACATTAAAAATCAACAAACAGAGGCTCTGGGGAGAGAAGACGGAGACATGAACAAAACAGACAGAGACACTAACCTTTGATGGTGGCACGGACGGCGACCAGGGAGACGACGGCGAGCGGCGATACGGCAGAAATTTGCTTCAAGCCAACAAAATAGAGAAGCCACGGAGGTCGAATGGATGACGGGAAAGCAGGACGCCGAGCTACAAGAGAGGGCCAGGCCACGGACGGCGCCGACAGCACGGACGGCGGCAGCACTGCGGCAGAACCATTGCAAAATGCAGAGAGAGCCTCGGGTTTTGGTAATTGGTTTGGTGAGTTAAGATGAAGAGCCGAAGAGGACCTGCCGACTTACTGGATTCCGGACACAGGGAAGAGGAAGAAGCGGCGGTGCTGAGGAACTGGTAACGGCGGCGGTGTTGAGGAACTGGGAACGGCGGCGACGATGGAGGGCTAGGGTTCCTTTGCTTCAGAGTTCTCCAGGGAGTGAGTGTGAAATGAATGAATGATTGGGGGAAGAGAGGGGGGTTGGGTGGAGTGGATCCGTTTCTTTCTTTTTTTTTTGTTTAAATTAAAAACGACGCCGTTTTTCCGAACCGGCCGGTCACCGGTCTGGTCCAACTGGCCGGTTTTCGACCGGTTCACCGGTTTTTCAGTGGTTTTTTCAATTGCAGTTTTACAGGAGGACCGGACCGCAGTTAAACCGGTCAAACCGGCCGGTCCGGTCCGGTTTTCAGAACCTTGCTCTGATAGCAAAAAGTTTTACGACTACTTTATATACTTAATATTAAAATAGGAGCCTGTGACTTAACACCGTATCACTAATTTTTTTTAAAACCGAAAATAAATACTTTATCTTAAAAAAAAAAGCAGGCATAGATTCATATACAAGACTCCTTACATAATATCTCATAATATAATATACATATAGAACATACAACTCCTATCCCTCTTACAAACTTGTAATACCAAAGACAAAGGAAGAAAATAATATAATTAATACAACAACATATAAATCAAATGCAGTATAACTCTCCTTAATGCTTCTTCATCCGGTTCCTGAAAAGGTAAAGCTGTAGGGGGTGAGAACCTAACCACATGGTCTCACCACGAAATTTTAAAGTTGTCATAAGAAGATATTTAGCGAGAAAACTGTTTTCAAGCTCAATGTTTATCATTGCCTTTTCGAAGAAACAATGTTTAATCTTTCAAAAATTCAAAACATTTCATTTCTTATAAGAAAATCTCAATAAAAAATCAACCATGCAATCAAACAACACAATCATTAATTCAACACCAAAGTTCATTCTCAAATGTAGCACGCCAGGACAAACACAGGCAAGGCAGACAAGGAAGGCACATGTTTAGATAGCAGTTACAGCAAATAGTTCAAGTAGCAGTTAAGAACAGTTTAGCAATTAGGCAAACCAAAACAAGTTCAAACTCATGCAAAGCATACAAATGCATATGATGCATGCCTGTCCTATGGCTGATGAGGCTCATTTGTCGGTTATCCAGCCAACCCGACAAGTCTGAATTGTCCTTAGACTGTCCCCCGATGTGCATCCCCAAGAGTCTATGCATAATCAATATTGCTCAATGGGGGTAACATTCTCGGGAATTTATATAGTGCCCGGTCACACTTACATCGTAGGGTCAACAGAGTATCGAGTTTTCAACCTGGTACACGTAGTGGCAAGCCATGGTACTTTATCCAGGGAACCTTGTATCTCAGATAATTCAAATTCATAAGCCATGTGAATAATTCAAGTTCATATCTCAACATTCCCAACATTCTCAACATCATAATCATTCATCAATCCAAATCTCATTTCCAAATTCATTCAAAAACCATATTTCAAAGAAAATCCTCATCATCCTTCTTTCCATTCGATCAATTAACAAATCCCAATTCAAAACATAATTATTTCTCTGATAAATAAATCAATCTTAAAACTATAATGTCTAAGAACAAATCTTCTTAATTAATTACTTCAAATAAAACTTCCAATTTTATAAAATTTCGGCAGCATTTCCTCTAAAATTCGGACACTTTCACCCTTTTCGGGTCCCATCCAAACATTTCTCAAACATTTTCTCAACCATTTTCAAATCTCAAATATTTTCCAAAGTTGAACCAGTTCCAATATCAATTTATTTTCAAATCAAACCAATTCCAACAATAGAACTCTTTAAAAATTAAATCAGCTCAAATATTAAATCATTTATAAAATCAGATCAACTCAAAATCAAACCGCTCCTAGAATTAATTTATTTTCATATCTCAAATTATTTCCAAAATCGATTCATTTATATTACCAAGTAAACTCCAAAACCAAGAAAATCCACCTTTTATAATAATCAAGTAAATAATATTTCAAACCGGTTTTTATCAACAACCATACACTATTCACGCAATCAAGCACCCAATAATCTAGTCCAACAAACCATCACATCCACAAGACAAATATAATCACAGAAGCATATCTTTTTGCATCAATATCTATTTATAATAACTCTGTAATATAAAATAGACTTTAAGAAAAACCCCTACCTCGATAAGTCAAAACACATAACCCTAAACGTGTCAACTGAACTCTTTTCGCTCAGCCTGAATTCAACCGCAACCGAAACCTCAGCTCCTGTTGCTTTCTCAATAGCAGAACAGCCTCAATCGCGACATGCAACACTCGATTTCTAATCCTTAAAAACATTAATGTTGCAAATACTTTAATACACGTAACGAAACACTAACACGGGGTCTCCGAAACAAGAATACTTACTGCAATACGAAAACAAAATAGTGGCGGTCTCTGAACTGGTTTGGCAGCGGCCTCAGCAGCCACCTCACGCGGTAGCGGCGACAGCAACTGAAACCAACAAGCAGTGCTTGTAACGTTTCCAAAACTTGAGAGAAACGAAATCCAATACTCAAACCCTTATCGACGGTTGTAAGGAGGCTTGTAAGGAGGCTCTCCAGACGCTCAATGAGGTGCCTCTCGACCTGCATCTGAAAAACAACAAAATATATATGGAATGAGAATCGGAGGTTCTCAGCATGGTAAAAGTGCCCGCATAGTTAATATAAAAGGTTTCGGGAGAGCCAGAGGCATTTCTAGAGTTTCGACACTCAGATTTTAGCTTAAGGATTCAACTAAACCAGAAATTAGGTAAGTTATCTAAAGTATTAAAGTTTTAAATCTAACTTTAACTTAACACTTCACTTTCTGACCCCTCCAATCCTCCGAGACACCGGTGGAACAATCCCCCCGGCACCTCCGTCAAGAGGGATTTCTCAAAAAACATACACATACAATTCAAGTAAGGAAAACACAGATAGAGAAGCATTTACAGCAAGTAGAACAAGTAGCAGATAAGCAAAATTAAACAGTTAAGCAAACTAAAATAATGCATACTCAAACAAAAGCAAACATAATAATCTCCAATTCTTATAGAAATTTTGGCAGTATCTCCTCTAAAACTCAAATTTCTGCCACCCTTCAAGGGTCCCAACTACCAAACCAAATACCTCTCAGTTATTCAAATCATTTCCAATAACAAATTATTTCAAAATCAAACAAATACCAATATTAAATCTTTTTCCAAAACCAACCAACTTCAACAGCAAATTATTAACAACAGTTAAACCACACATATTATACCATATACACAATCCATCAATTATTCATTCAGTTCATTCCTATCTTAAGGTCTTCTAGTATAAGTTTTCACGTGACATTAAACATTAACTATGAGAAACCAAAACCATACCTTCATACGGAATCAAAATATTTGAAACTCTGGTGAAACTTTCTGATCGAACTATTGAAGAAGAAAATGTCCAGAATTATCTGTGCCTCCTAAAACTTCCGTTGGCCGAATTCAAGGGGTAGAGGAGTTACGTCACCGTCAACTTCCATCGACCAAAAGTGATACCAACTCTCTCGGTCACTCTTCTCTCTCCCCACTCATTCCTTCGTATACTATATATGTGGCGGCGCAAGTATAATAATGATAATAAAGTAAATGTTACTTATTCGTTCAGATGATGCTATTATATATAAAACTAATGATATAATAAGGCTAATGATACTTTATAACTATATATTATATATGGAGTATTAGAGATATAATCATTAGTATTACCTTTTCTCATCAGCTGAAACTTTTGGGATGAATGGTATCATGACATGGTATTAGAGCGCTAAATTCGAAAAGTCAAGAGTTTGATCCTTGGTGAACCCCAAAATCAGTTTAAATTTTTGGGAAGATGTTTATTATCTCTAGTACTCGGATGGTTATTCTAGATAGTATGAAAAATGTTCATTTGTAACTCAATAACCCATTGTACACATTATACAAATAGTCCATTATCTCTCTAACAGAATCCATA
>NC_029776.3:89675952-89678772 GCF_000817695.3 Arachis duranensis
TATATATATAAAATCAAAGATAATTCCCTCTTTCATGCGTTTCCCTCCATTTTCCTTAACCACAAGAAATAGACAGAGCATGAAGGTAGAGTGAATTAATTTGAATTAGGTGATGGTAAGTTGACAAAGAAGACTTAACAATACAAAGCAGAAAAAAGAACAAGTATCATCAACCCAGTTTTCACTTGTTATTAGGATTCAACACCATAAATGACAAATGGGACAAAGTCAATTACTCAAATGTCAAACTTTTTTCCCTTGTTTGTTATATATCATGGTTGCAACTCAACAAAAAAAATCAATTTTTTCGATCAATATTATTCTTAAAATGATCTTTTATGTTAGGTTCTAAATCTTAAATTCTAAATCTTCTAAAAAATAAGAATTAAAAAATAATTTATAATAAAAAAAATAATTATCTATACTTATTCATTCTTTTAACTGTTGCTTGCAATTTTTTGTTTTTTTACTTAAAAAAAATTGTTTTATTTTATTTCATTCAACTAACAACATCAACTTCACCAAATCTAAAACAAAATAAGCATAACTTTCCAAAAAAAACTATGAACATTAATGTATTTCAAATATGAAATGCTAGCTTCATTCAAATTAACAACCAAACAAGGAAAGAGTTCTGGTGAGGATTCAATACCATTAATGATATTGATGGGAACCAAGTATATTGGTGCTAATAGCATGCAACAAGAGACCTGTGAATGCATTTAAAAAAAGGCCATTTTGAATAGCTTCCTGCTTGCTATTCTCTTTTTAACTTACTCGCAAGTACTACACCAAGTGACAGGTGTAAAAAACAAACAAAGTTTATCTTAAAGGGTGAGACTATGAATTAATTGTAGATAGCGACTTACAAAGGAAACCATTAAAAAAAATGGTGGTCATAACTCATAAGATATTTGCAATTGCATGCAAGTTCCGGTACCCTCAAACATAACCAAAAAACTAATATTTCAAATTAGGGTGATGTTAGGTAGCCAAAAAATAATTATAATATAATTAAGAATATTATATAAAAATTTTTATTTTCTTGATAAGCAAGTGACATACACTTTTTTATCATTTATTTTTATTATCACCTACTATTTTATTGTATGTTTGGAGTCATTAATGTTCCTTCAAAAATTAATTTCAATTTTTTTCAAATCAAATCTCTAACGTCTCTCAATCACATTATTATCCATTAAAATATAATAATTTTCTGTAAAAAAATATGAAAATTAATAATTATAGATATTATGTGTTTAAAATTATAGATGTTATACATATAAAATTATTATGGATGTTAAATTAGAAAATTTTAACAATTTCTACTATACAACTTATATTTTACATATAGACTATTAGAAAATAATAATTGAAATATAAAGAAAATTAAGAAATAAATTTTTAAAAGTAATTATTAACTCATTATATTAAAATCAATAAATAAGCATACATATAAATATTAAATAAAAATATTAAAATAATTAAAATTATGGCCTATTAGTACACATATGAAATAATTTGAAAAATACAATAAAACGTATAGTTTAAAATTTGATAATATTAATTATAAAAATTTATTAATTATAAACATTATAGGTATGAAATTATAAATATTATGAATACAAATTATGTATGTTATTAACATGAAATTATGGATGTTATGTGTACATTTATCAATTGAAAAAATTAATTTAAGAATTTGATATTTTTTTAAATTCAATTATGATAAAATTTAAAAAACATATGTGTTAACTTTATATTTACGTATGCAATAACTAAAAAATGATATGTGTATGGATGTAATATTTAATAAACATGAATTTAATTTTTAGATGTTAGTTGTATGTAATTATGGATGTTATGTATATTTACGTATGAATGTTATGTGTATGAACTTAGTTAGTATACAATATAATTATAAATGCACATAAAAGCACAAAAAAATTAAATCAGTTTATTACCATACCTCATCAAAGCTAGTGTGGTTTTTTATATTCCCGAGAATTGGTTGACTGACAACAACCTCGTCAGGTGAATCTGTCTGTTGTTCAAATTCTTCATCAGCACCGACTACCATAGGTACCATATTTAGGTCGAATTCAAATGTCATACTATTTGCAACGATAAACGCGACTTCTTGTAAAATGTCTTGACTTATACACTATTCTGCTTGCAATGGTATTATAGTCATAATTTTTGAATGATCATAATTAAATTAATGGAAGGTATATATTACAAAGAATCAAGTGCAAGTAAATGCACGAAAACAAAGCATTAATGATTTTTTCGTATTTCCATTGATTGATATTAAATGCCTTAAAGAAACAAAGAATCAAGTGCACTTA
Source organism: Arachis duranensis (assembly GCF_000817695.3). Taxonomy (NCBI): domain Eukaryota; kingdom Viridiplantae; phylum Streptophyta; class Magnoliopsida; order Fabales; family Fabaceae; genus Arachis; species Arachis duranensis. The sequence continues at coordinate 89,678,301 of NC_029776.3, forward strand.
ACTTAATTAATATATATTATCATTACCGTCTATTCTTATTATTATTAATATTTGACGTATTCTTAAATATAAAAATTAAATTATAAAAAGAATATTAAATATTGATTATAAGAATGACTAATGGTAAGGAATATGATATTTAATTAATCTCATTAATAAGTAGAGTTGATAAAAATATGATATTAGAAATCATAAGAGAGTGGAATAAAAAATAAAATTGACATTAAATAATATAAATGAAATAAATTATAAAAATTTTTGGCTAAAAAATAAAATATGCAACTCTCTCTCCTATTTATTTTCTATGATATTCTAGTCACATGAAATGCTTTAAGGTTAAACTAGGCTCTAGCGTGTATATATATAGTGCATGGCATACATAAAGTTGTTAGGACCCCAAAAAAAAAAAAGTTAAAATTTTCAAATTCAAACTAGAATAAATTAATATAGAATTTGTAGATAATAAATGCAT
>NC_029776.3:89678804-89682387 GCF_000817695.3 Arachis duranensis
TCTTGATTATTACACCATGTCTCCATGTTATTTCTGATATATACCTTACAAAAACTTAAAACGAGTTAGTTTAGTAAAAATTATATGAGCAATTTTAATTGATTATTTTTAGAATATTATTTCTGACATTTATGGAAAATAATTGTTTTGAAATTAAAATTTATATTAAAAATAATAAATGACATGAGACCAATTTCAGTTTTATTTTGATGAAGAATCAATTAAGTTTTTATTTTGGTATAACTACTCGTGTTCAATAACTTTTTAATTTAAATGGGATTAAGAACAAATATTAGAATGAAAAGCTTTACATTTAATTTAAAAATTTAATATTATAATATGTATTCTCATAAATGTTAATATAATATTTTGTAAATTTTAAAATAAAATTAAAATGAAAGTTAACAATGAAAGTATACTTTTTATAAGTATTAGGGTAAACTACCAAAAATGTACCCAAATAATTTTTTGTCGCTAACAAAAATGCACTCAAATTTTGGTATCGACAAAAATACCATCAAATAATTTTAAAATCCGACAAAAATGTTCAACAGTAAATATGTATTTTTAAAAAATGTCTGAAAGATTGAATTTTGATGCAATTTTTTGTAAGTATGATTAAAAAATTGAAATATTTTTATCTTTAAAATTTGGTGATTTTTAGTTAAGTATATATTTTTTGTGATTTTTTTTAAAAAATCACAAAAAATATATATACTTAGCAAAAAATTACCAAATTTTAAGAATAATAATATCTTATTTTTCTAACAATGCTTGAGAAAAATTGCATCAAAATTTAATCTCTAAAATATTTTTTAAAAAATACATATTTAATATTAGATAATTTTGTTACATTTTAAAATTATTTGAGAACATTTTTATCTAGTTAAATTCGAATGTATTTTTAGTAGTTTACCATAAGTATTAAGTAAACTTTTATCTTTCTTTTATAAAAAAGAATGAGAATTTGAATCTTAAAAAAGTTATTTTGAAAAGATAATGTGTATATCATTTATCACTTCATAGTTCATATGATATATCTAACAAATTTTGACGTTTTTTAACTATTCTTTACCAATCATATAGTCATAATATGTATCTTGCAAAAACTTTAAATTATATATAACTAGGTAACGTTTCTCTTCGCATTAATAAGGGACTTTGGCCGGCAAATTACCCGTGGTATACTACTATGTATTATTTTTCCTTATTTATTTAATTATGCGTATGTAGTTGGTTGGTCGGTTTAGCCAATTGATGATACCAATTACCCCGTAAAAAAAGAATGATAATGCCAATTGCTATTCAATGCCCACACTGCAAAAAATCAAAATGATTGAAGTCACTAATTAGCTTTATATTATATATTTAGTATAGAAATATTTAAAACGGTTCATCATAAACTTTTAGTTTTAGGCTTTTAATAAAATCTTTCTATATTACTCGTCTTATTAACAAGTAGCATGGGTTGAAATTATATAGTTCCAACTTCCAACTTCCAAGCTACTAACGAAGAGAAAACATGAGCATATGCATGCAGTCAGAAGTTTTTCAACATTAAAGGTAGGTGGGGTTTATGTGCCTTTCAACAAATTCAATACTTAAAAGCTCTACCTTCATTCAATGAATAATGAATAGTTGTAATTAATATTAAGAGATATCATATGAGATATGTGAATTGTGAAAAATGAACAGAAGTTCTTCCTTTTTTTCCGCTGAACAAAAGCAGAAAGTGACCCCATAAAGCTAGGCCCATTCAACTACTTCAAAGTTCAAACAGTAACACTTCAACCCACTCAACCATACATATGGTAAAAACTGACCTATATATAAAGTTGATATTTGTAAATAAAATCATACTTTTCTTTTCATACGAATCAGTAAATTTTTTTTTTACTTTTAAAAAGTTTTTATTATTACACACTTTTTCAACATAATTCAGCTCAAAATATCTTCTCATCTTCATATTATTTTTCTTTTTTTTTTCTTGACATAGATGATATATAATAATGAGATTCAAATTTAAAAATCGGCGTATCTTTTATACAGTTTTTATGACTTTAAAATACTAATTTAATAAGAGCCGAACTAATTAAATTATGCAGCCATACATCATTAAATAATTTTCTATAGTTTTTTTAAAAATACAATATCAAATTTTTTAAATGTTAGACAATGAGTACAAAAACTTTTAAGGAAACTTTTTGGCTTTTTAGAAGAAAAAAAATATTCTTCTTAAATTAACATTAGATCTCTGAGAAGGAAATAAGATTTAGCTAGTTGGAAAATTGAGTAATTCTATATATATGATATTGCCAAAATTTAGCTTTAATTTTAGAATTTAAAATTTACAATAAATAAATTAGAATTTAGGTTAAATGTGCCCTAAGAACAAATGTAAAAATATAATAATAAAATTATTTTTTAATTTTTCAATGCATTAGAAACAAAAAGTACTTATGTTTTAAACAATTTTTAGTAAAATCTTTTTTTATTATAATGTTTTCAAAATATGTTTTTAAGACATATATTAAAAAGACACAAGAAATTAAACTTTCTTGTGCATGGTTATGCATTATATACCACAAGAGTAAAAAATGAATCAATAGTTGCCAAAGTATTAAAGAGACCCTGTATTATTGCTACAATTTGCAAAAACATTTTGTCCTTATCACCTCAATTTCAAAAAAATTCTTCGGGTGAATATGTCTTTACATTCAAATTTCAAATTTAAAACAACAAAGTACTCTTGAAACCTCATAATTTAAACACAGCAATTTTAATTTATGTTTAAACCATCATTTTCACATCACACTAATATGTGACACACATTTATTTATTGGTTGAACCAATAGTAATGTCTTTACTTCCATAGTTAGGATTTATAGAATTCCTCAGCTTTTTGTCTTTTATTATTTCAACTGTCAGCAATCAGCAGTAATATGCAATATCCTTTTGATGAGTGAAGAGGTTACGTGACAAAACATAACATAAACCTGTAACAATATAGTTCACATAAGATTATAAGAATAAAGAAATAAAAGTATTCCGATGCATAGTTCTATTTAAAAATCAACTAAGTATTAAAGAATATATTTCTTTTATCTTACTATTAACGTATGCTACTAGCATTTAGCATGGCTCATAGCACGTCATATTCCAAATCCAAGCTTATTAGTACGTATGTCAGCAATTAACTAATTAAATATTAGTTATTAATTATTTTTCCAATGTCATTCATCTGCATTTGTCATAACAGTAGCTGCTTTGATGACTAGACTCTAACTTTCTTTCAGCACTTTAAAAATAACTTAATTTTTATAAATTCTCTGTCATTATATACAGCAATATCATTCATTTAAATCTCAGAAGAATCATTTGTTGATGAATATTTTATGCCAATTTTTCATGATTTATAAGGTATTTCATTATTTGGTGGGGATTATTTTATTTATTTTAATACATAGTGTATAGATCTCATCATCAAATCATATCATATATATATATAAAAGTGGGGCATCCAATATTATTCCCCCAAAGACCAAAAGTAGATTAAAAAATTAATTTTATGTATAAATATATT
>NC_029776.3:89682509-89712912 GCF_000817695.3 Arachis duranensis
ATATAATTGATACTTTAATTTTATAATCCAAAACTAAAAAAAAAAACGATGAATGTGTTAACAAAATTGTTTTACTATTGTGTATTGAGCAGTGAGTATTGAGATTTGAGAGTGAAGTTTAGATTACATTAGATTAGTTTTGTTGGGTACATGACATGACACAATAATGAAGTAACAGGAAAGTTCCAAAAATTGTTTTGTGAAATTCAACAAAAGTGTTCTTTGCCTTTTGCACCACTTCCCTTTTCTGTTTTTCATTATCTCACCATAACACAATACAGCAATTTTTTTTCATCCCATAATATCATTCTCTCTCTCTCTCATCTCATCACATCACACACGATCTCATGAACGATCTCACTGTTTCTCATTAACAAAACCGTTTAACCACTTAATAAACACAAACACAAACACCAACACACTTAAACTGTGTTATTATTTTACTGCTATACTTCTAGTTTTTCTGCTATGCTTTGCTTTCTTTCTTTTTTTTTTTTTTTTTTTTTTTTTTTTTTTTTCCCTCTTAGTTTAGTTTCTCACACCGACTGTTATGAACTTCCCACGTGGATCTGATGACCTCATTCCACCATGGATCAACCTTCTCATTAGCCTTAGCCTTCCTGGCTCATCACCATTAACCACATAACACTGACATGTCTTGAAACTTAATACAAAGAATTTGTTTTTTTCAACTTTTCTCATCTGGGGTGCTTATTCTTTTTTCTTTTTAATGGTTTTGGAACTGGTTCTGAGAATGAACAGCTGGAGAAAAACAACAAGGGTGAGTGTATGTTCTTGTGTGAAAACTTAGAAGTGGAAAAAGAAAAAAAAAATGAATTATGAGTTTGACTCCTCTTGTTTATGTCTTTTTTGTATTCTTCTGTCTACTTGGGTTTTTTTTTCCTTGAAGGTGAAAAATCATTGGATGCTGAACGTGTGGTTCAAGTTCCAACCATTTTTTGGGACTGGGGAGTAGAAGAAACAAAATGTGTTTTTGTTTTTTGTTTTCTGGAAAATTGGGACTGAGAATGAGAAAAATATATTCCAGCTTCTTCTTTCCCTTAGTGGACTCATGAAAATTATGATTTTTGTGTTGATTGAAGTTTGAGTTTTTGACATCATTTACAGATCCCCTATTCTCTCTCTCTCTCTCTCTCTCTCTCTCTCTCTCTGTGCATATGATCTTGATCTATCTAATTTTTTGGTGGACTAATTTGTTAATTGCATATCTTTTCAACAGGATTAATAAGTATTATTTTTGTCTAATGTAGACAAACTGTGAGATCCAAGAGGACAAACAACATGTAAGTATATATATATTCTATGTTATTTTAAAATATAAGCATTGGTATTTGTTGTGGTTGTTTAGAATATAGTTTAGTTAATTGGCCTCTAAGGTTTTTGATGAAATTCCTGTGTGACAGAATATCCCAAAACAAGGACTCAGTCATGTATAGGCCTTTCATGTCATGTGATGATCCAAAAGGAGTTGTGGAGTGTGGGTCAATTAGGAAATACAGGACCAATTCACAGAAGATGAGGAAGGACATGACAAAAGCCAGTGGCCGGAGGCCGGCCGAGGACACGGAGGAATCATTGACAAACAGAACAGACAAAGAAGATAAGGTCTCAAAAGGGTCCATAGAGAGAACTTTTGATTCTTCATCCTTGCAGCTCATGGAGGTATCGAGAGGAGCTCAAAGGCTAAACAACATGATTGATTCATGGTCTAGAGGCCTAAGTTATGGTGGAAGGTCTGAAGATATTGCAAAAGATTTGTTGAAAGGTGCTCTTGATCTCCAAGAGTCTCTGGTAATGCTTAGGAAGGTGCAAGAAGCTTCCCGAGATGTGGCTCGTGCAAGGCGAAAACAGAGCGAGAAACCTGAGAATGAGAGAATTATTGATGATAGAGCACATTCCAATAGATTCAGTGAACAAAGCAATTCAATAGGATTTCAAAGACCTTGGCCTAGTGCTGATGGTTATTCAAGTAGCAGCAGAGAGGAACTTAAGAAAGTGATTAAGGAGAGTTTGGTTAGGCAAAATCTGTTTCCAGGAACAAGCACTGAAGCACTGGATTCGGCATCGGAAATGCATTCAACAAGCTCGAGCCAATCTTCCATGTTTCAGAATGATAGGCTTTCTGATTCTTCATTCTCCCCAATGAATGCAAGGAAGGAAAAAGGGCCGAGCCTCGTTGCGAGGCTGATGGGTTTAGAACAAGAAGAAGAAGTAACCTCAAGATTGTTTCCAACTCTGATGCAAAAACAGTTGGAGAGTGAAAAGATTGTGAATCAAAAAAGGCCTATGTTTGAGGTGGATATGCCTAAGGTAAGAAAGACTAATCCAATTGTTCATCCAGAAAGACATAAGAGTAAGACTCTGAGGGAAATCCTTGAGACTAATCACTTCAATGGAGTTCTAAATAGTCCTGCAACAGAGAGAAAGCATCAAATGGCTCATTACATGCAACTTGATGATTTACCCCCAATTGTGCTAATCAAACCTCGATGTACTCCTTGTCACGAATTTGCCAGAGTCCATGAGCCGGTTCCTTCAGAAGATTTATCCCTCAGAAAACTAAAAGCAAAACCAGTCTCTTCTGGAACATTCATGGGAAAGGAAATAGAAGAACATGTGTCCAAAAGGTTATCCAAGGGAGGAAGAACCGAGCTACTCAGAGAGATCATGGAGCCGGAAGCAAAAGAGATCAAGCCTAATGAAAATGAGAAGGCTCCAAGAGGAAAGGTGAAACTGAATGGCAATGTTAATCACAAATCACAGGAAAGTGAAACAGTTGATAGAAAAGTTAAGGCCAAGACTGCTAGCAAAATGCCACCGGAAAAGGCAATTCTGAAACATAAAATTGTGACAAAATCTCAGGATCAAGGAGGAGAAATCAGCTCCACAAAGTTGAGGAAGCCACAAAGTGGATCCAGAATTGACCTGAATGACATTCCTGGCAAGAAGAGTACTTCTTTAAACTCCATCTCCAAAACAAAGAATCAGAAAATTAATAGTTCCAAAGAACAGATTAAGAATCAGATGAAGAAGCAAAGGTCTACTGCTGAGCCTGAAGCAGCTAAACCAGTAGTAAGTCTACTTACATGTGATTGTTTTTTTGAACTAACTATCAATGAATGAAGGAAGGTCTTCAATTGGAGTTTAATTTCACTATTCTTCTGCACAGGATGAACAACTAGCACAGAAAGAAGAAGAAAAGACCATTGATGTGCAGTATAAAGATGACTGCACCGAGATTAGAATCATTGATATCATAGCAGATGATCTTGCAATAGAAGATGAAGTATATTCCTCTACAAATAAGATTACAGGTAAATCTCTCTAGACTCTAGCAATCACTTGTGTCACTTCTGCATGAATCATGAAATAACAGCTTTGTTTCCCCTCCCTTTTGCATATATAGCAGAAGATTGTAATCAGAGCCAGAGTTCTTCAGCAGACAACATTATGATGCTAAAGACTGAACATGAAAATGGCAGTGAAGCCGATAGCAACAAGCATGACAACAAAGAGGAAGCTGAGCTGAAATATTTTCTTTTAAACAATCAATCATTCATTAACCATGCCGAGGAACTCCTCAATCTTGATTTGGATTGTCCTAAGATGCTACCAAAAATTGAAGCAGATGGAATAGCCAATCCCAGACTCTACTTAGACTGCGCGAATGAACTTGCAGAGCGCAAAAGCCTTCAAGAATCACTAGTCCACCCTTTGCTGTTGCTGACCTCTTTAGGGAACTCAAGATTTCACATCTCTTTAGGAAGTTTGGTTGAGGAAATCGGCATAGCCATTCGGAATCTGTCATCATACAGTGAAATTCAATCTGGGAAGAAACTTGCTTCGGATAATATCTATGCAATGATGGAAAGAGATATAAATTGCAATTATGGAATGATGAATGGAATATGGAAATGGGGTTGGAGGCATGGATTTTCTGCAGATGAAGCTGAACAAGTTGTGAGTGAAGTAGAGAGCTTAGTGTTAAGTGGATTAATTGAGGAGGTACTTGTAAATTTATGATTAACATTACATTTTTTGAGACATGGAAATTATGAATCCATAGCCTTTAGATATTAGCATCTTCATGTGGATTAAGGGCAAGAAAAGAATACTTGGCTGAAGAAGTCACATAATTTTGCTATGAAAAGCTATAGTTCCTAGGAAAGAATACTAATACATTTGGATTGTTTATATAGTGCATTTATTCTTTGACCTTGCATGCTAATTTCAACCACAAGAGATGGAAATAAAAAATATACTTTCTACATTCATCGAAGAAGGTTCTGAACATTGCATGATGAGTACTATGATATAACGAATCATGAAAATGTCAGGTACTTAGGAACTATAATTAGTCAGCTAATAACAATGGTACAAAAGATTCTCTGATACTCACCAGTCACCACTTATACTAGCAACTTTTTAACAGCTTTTTCTAATAGTACTAGGAATTATTTAAGGCTTTTTATGGCATGCAAAAGTCGAAATCATCAAATATATATGCCCTTGTAAACATTACCATGTTTTGACATAGGTGCCAAACATAACATTAAGATTGAGAAAGATGGGTCTAAGGGTTTTGGCTTATCCAATACCTTTATTGTCATTTACTGTTTTATTTATTTATTTTAATAAAATTGTGTGACTTCTAGATGTTGGTAATGCTACCCCGTTATTGTTGTTATTTGTTAATACAAAAGAATATAGAGTAATATTATTTGAACTTCACAAAGTAGATGTCTATTTAACATTATAAAGATATAAAGGTGAATGAGAAAATTGTGTGTATTAGAATAGAGGAGTTGCATCAAAATCTAATAATGACACAAAATACAGTGAATTGAAAGTTCAAATGTGTTGATCAAAATTTAGAACACTATTTCCTCTGTTTTATGACTTTATCTAAAATACAATATTACAACAAACATAATCCGCTAGTACATACAAGAAACTCAGTTGAAAGAAGTGTTAATTATATATGATAGTAAAAAAATAAAATGTAAAAAAAGAAATATTCAAGAGGCACCCTTGAAGATGAGAAAATTAAGGGTCTCAAGAGCAAAGTATATGAAAGTTCCTGGTGAATGGCTGAAGAAGCATCCAAAATTGGAACCTACTACACATTGCCACCCATTCCCATACATCTTGTCAAATTCCTGCAAAGAAAAAAAAAATCACATACCATCTTATGAAATCAATTTGAAAAAAGGCAAATAATAATAATAATTAAAACCATAGAGCAGATTAAAAATCAGAATCAACCAACAAACACATAACTCAGTTGGCAAGATACTGTATAACCTAGGATCTTAGGTTTAAACCTAAATTTGCAACTATATTAGAAAAACAAACACGTTAAAAAAAATTAAATTTCACATACTATCAGTGTAAAACACCACTAATTAATCGGGTATTATCATATTAGTAAAAATAACTAATTTTTAAATTTTTCATTTAAAAGGTCATCTAAATAGATGAATATAATTGAATGACCGTGTAGAATTCTTTACGCGTTCAGTATTAAAATCAAATTAAAAAAATGATGATGATATGCACCTTCTTGATGTGTCCTGCAATAGATTTGCAATCATGAACATCATAGAGATCAAGGGCTTGTGAAGCAAAGGACATGGCTTGGATTTGCATCTTCCCTGGCATGTCTGTTTCTTTCACCATAGCTTTTCCTTCCAACATCTTTGCTTAACTAGCTTTTTCTTCCCTAAGGTTCTCGCAAATGATTCTAGATTCTACACCTATTATTGTTGTATATATAAGGTTTATGTAGCAAGGGATAGTGGAGAAATCAATGGTTGAGATTTTAGCAGCAGGAACTCACGTTCCAACAATGATGCATTTGGAATTAAGTGATTGATTAAGAAAGTCTAAGCACTTTAAGAGTGGCACGTAATCATAGACCAACATTTTAATTGCACCTATCTTGTCTACATTTGCATTTTGTTTTTGTATAGTCCCTTTGCTTTAATTTCCTACATTCACTCATAAGTCTCTCATAAAATTCAAAGTTCCATACATTATTTGAATCTTTATTTTCTTTCTTACATTAAAATTATGTACAGAACAAATTTGAGTTGACCAGCTTGTAGCATGCATGGTACGGTGCCATTGCAATGGTTTGTTTAAACTTTAAAGTGGGGGTATTATTTAATTTTTTGATAGACAAAAAAATTGACTGTGATTGGAGCAGCCAAATGTTGCAACCTGGTCAGAGAAAATAGCACACCGTGATGAACATATGAACTAGTAAAAGATTAATTAAGGTGGAAAAAAGGTGCCATCTCAGATTGAATTAAAAAAAAAAGTTGATGCTACATTATTAAGTGGAATTAAAGAATTAAAGAATTAAAGAAGTGGGGGTACAACTTTAGCATGTGGGGCTTTGGTATGGTAGCAGCCAAACTTTACTCATTAACAAAACTATAGTGTTGGACTATTAATTTATGCATGATTATTTTGGTTTAATAACGATTTACGTAGGATGGTTCCATTGGAGTGGAGCATGTATGTCCCTCTCTTAATTAAATGAATGAAAGTTCTTTCTAGTTTCCTCAATTTTGGAGACTTATTATTTGTTGTGACTTGTGACTCTTTCTTGAGTAATGGCATGCATGTGCCGTAGAAACCCGCGTGTTCACAACGGTATATTAGTTAGCTGTTAGCTAACCAAGTTGAATTGTTCTATTATTAATTCACTAGTTTGTTTAAATAAATATTGAAAATTTAAATTTTGTTTTGTATTTATAATTGACCAATAATAAATTCTTAAATAGAATTTAAATTTGTAATGAATTAGTTATTAATCTAGATGATTCAAAAATATTGCGTTGAAAAAAAAAGTTAGCTGTTAGCCTCCTCAAGGATCAATCAAACCAACACTTTCATATTAATTTATTATTTTCTAAATATTTGAGACAGTCAAATAAGTTATGACTTATATGAGTTATGACGGTGTTTTAAGAAAAAATAGCTTTTAACTACTTAGAAAATGATTAAACACTGAAATTGGTTTTGAATGAAGTTTAAATTAATTTTTTTATAAATTTTATTGCTATAAGAGTGTTGAAAAATCAATTTTGTCACAAATTAGTTTGTTTAATGTTGACAGTGTTGGTAAAATTAGATAAAAATATTTTTTTGGCAACTTATTAGATAAAAATATTATTATAAAATAATTAATTTTTCAAGAAAAATCCATCTGAAGAATTTTTTAAATAATAAAGAATTACTAAAAATCAAAATGTTCAATATAAATTTGTTTAATATTCAATTTGGTTTTTATTAAAAAAAATAGAAAAACACATGCATCCTTTCATAGCCCAAAACGGTACATACTATACCATATATACAAACTAGCTTCCATTTATTTTATTGAGCTTAATCACATCAAACAGGATTAGAAGACCAAACCAACAATTAATCCATTAAATTAAATTTCTAGACAGAAGAGCTTCATATTATCATGTTATTATGTGTAGTTCTTTTGATAAAACGGAAGAGTAGTATATGTACTTTATAATACTACAGATGAAACTATTTAAGTGGTAATTAAACACTTAAACTTAATTAATAAAAAAATATAGAAAGATCAAAAAAGAGAGAGGGGGAAGGGGAAGACCCATTGGCATTGGTGTGTTGTTTTGAAGAGTTTCTTCGGATTCTCCGACGGACATACACCACAGGGCGGGGGCGGTGGCGGTGGCGGCAAAAGGGAGTGAGTGTTTGAGAGAGAGAGAATTAAAAAGAAGTTATTTGTTTCTGCGTTTTTGAAGCTGCTAAATGGGCGACGAGAGATCACCTCCAATGGCGATGGTACCTAGAGACAGAGATCGAGAGCTTCTCATCCCCGTCAGCGATTCCCCCGACGCCGAAGACGCCGCAACATCCTCCAAGCCTTCCTCTTCCTCCTCCTCCCAACACCATTCCGGTCGCGAGGTCATTCATCCCTCTCTTTGTTCTTCTCAATTAGGTTTTCCTTTCAAATGATTGATTCAAATAGTGGAATCATTGTCATTGTTGTTGTTCTTTATTTTCTTTATTCCGTTCTTGATTTGTTTTATCCGGAATTATGGTTGAATTTGTTGCAATTGGAGATTGAATGTTGAAGCTTCCTTTGACTAGATTGGGATTAGTTATGTTTTCTTGGGGTACTGCTTGTGAATGCTGAAGGAATCAGGAATGGGGTAGGAGCTGGAATCAGAAGATATATTGTGATGGATGATCATTTCAGTTTGATTTGCAATGCATGACTGAGCTCGTGCTATCTTATGACATTATAGCTTGGTTTGAGAAATTGATAGCAATGTTGGCTTCAATATAGATAAACTTTTTTTTTTTTTTGATTTCATAATGTATCTAGCTTGTTCCAGGAAAAAAGGGAAGATAAGAAAGATCGATTGCTAAAATAGTAAGAAAATGAAGCAGGAAGCGCTGGTTATAATGGGACACTCATTGTCACCCGTAAATTGAGAATGGGGCAGGGGGTGTGTTCTAATCTAGATTTGTATACATGGAATCACTTACATTGGGAGAATTTTCGTACTTCTTTTCATGGCTTTGAAAACTGAAAGTAGAGTTATCTCTGTTTTACTTGCATGCAAGAATTTTGTGCTTTCTAACTATTGTTTCTTTGACAGATTGCTGTTTGTTGTTTGTTCAATTTTGTAGACATTTTACAAAGTTATTAGGAGCTGGGCATCCCACAAGTTCATGACTGGATGGTGCGCAATTCTTTCTTCAATTCAATCTCTTCTTATTCAAACAATATGTTATGTATTCAAACATATAATTGTTGTTTTATTTTTCAGGACAAACGTCTTTTTGCATGTTTTACATTCTCTAAAACCTTAATGTATTTTCTAGAATTGTTTGTGCATATTTTATTCCTACGCCCATCTTGGTGTAAATGTTGTTAGTATCTACTTCATTTAGTATTTAGGAGAATATTTAGTATGCTAATCATTACACCTTTTGTGATGCAGTTTATTTACTAAGAAATTATGTTGAAATGAAAAATTTGAGTTCTAAACCATAAATCTTCAAATAACTTTTTTAACCAAGTAATTTATGATCCTTTACAACTGTGTCCTAGATAATTACAGCTGAAACATGTAATAATCTTGTTACTATCTTAAATGCCTGTTTTGAAAAGATAAGGTAATGTGAAAAAAGATCATTTATATGTTATTAATCGTGACACTATATGCTTTCTTGTAACCAAGAAAAAAAAGATTATTCTAATTCTCTGTGGAATATGTGCTACAAAGAATGTTATCTTTTCTAACACTGACCACTCTGTTTGTATATATATATAACGTTTGCACTTTGCAAGAGTTACATTTCTGCTTCATGGTTGCCTTATTTTATTAGGACCAGTTGTTGCTCTGGTCTTTTCAAATTCAAGAGATCCTTTATTTCTTATGGTGAATTGGTGATAGCTCACTGTTAGTTACTTTGCAGTGTCATTCTCTTTCCAATAGCAATCACATTCTATATAACATGGTGGTTTATTCATTTCGTGGATGGATTTTTCTCTCCAATCTATGCTCAACTTGGAATTGATATTTTTGGTGAGTTCTTCTCTTCTATTGTACTTCAATTGCATATATTGGATATAGATTTATCATTAGCTGTTGTTTCCCTACCTTTTTAACACGTCGATATTAATACTTTTTCTTCAGGTCTGGGATTCATAACTTCCATAACTTTCATCTTCCTGGTTGGCGTTTTCATGTCCTCATGGGTGGGTGCATCTGTCCTGGGCCTTGGGGAGTGGTTCATCAAGCGAATGCCACTTGTTCGTCATATTTATAATGCCTCCAAGCAGATCAGCGCTGCTATTTCACCAGGTATGTGTTTGACAACATCTTAGTCTACATGTATTCAATCCCAAAAAAATAAATTGTTGATGCATGTATTCTCACAGATCAAAATACACAAGCCTTCAAAGAAGTAGCCATCATTCGGCATCCACGTGTTGGGGAATATGCGTTTGGATTCATCACCTCTTCTGTTGTTCTTCAGGTTTATAAAAGATTTTTTACTAATGCTTGACTTGGAGTATTGTATGTATATGCCTTGCTGCTACTACTTTAATATTCTAGTGCACATAATACTGTTTAGTTATTTGTTGATTATGCTGTGTCATTCTGTATGGGATAGTTAGATTTTTTGTTGCTTCACAGTTATATCCTATGGTAATCAATGTATTGCTTTTATGATATACAGGATCACTTAATCATTTTTGTGTGAATCATATTGAACATGAATAGCTAACACTTGTGAATATATGTGTTTGTATTTTACTTTTTGACCATCAAATATAAAAAAGAAGTCATTCGATGGCTGCGACAGTTATCACTGCTCCTTATCATTGCCATACCATACATCCATTATTCTTGTCAGTTGCAAATTATTGTTTTGGGTTATTGTTCTGTGTTTTGTAAGCCATATACAGTTAGTAATTGCAAAATTTCATTATGGTTGTTTTACTTTGGTGAGACTGGTTTATTATCAATAATAAAAAATCACCTTTTTTTTCCTGAGGTTTCACACAATATTGCCTGTTGAAATTGATTGTTTCTTTAACTAAACTTTTGCAGAACTACTCTGGAGATGAAGAGCTATACTGTGTCTATGTTCCAACAAACCATCTTTATATTGGTGATATATTTCTTGTCAATACCAATGATGTCATCAGGCCAAACTTATCAGTTCGTGAAGGAATAGGTAAGCTCAAGTAAACTTATTTATTCAGAGTGAACTTCGTAAATATTGTGAATATAAATAATCTTTCCGAGTCTCCTCGCCAGGGCCTCCATCTATTTTATAATTCCTCCAAATTGTAGCAAATTGGGTTTTGGCCTTGGAATATTTGGGGGTTAACTAAAGATGGGGATTAAATGAGTACTATTAGTAAAAAATACACTCAGTCACATATTGCTTCCATACTTTTTCTAACATGGCATTAGATTATAAAACTATCATTTGAAACTATCATCTGCTAGATTATCTTATGTACTTTCAGTTGCAGAGGGAAAACACTTTCATGTATGCCTTTTTCTTTTGGGAGATGACCTTTTGTGTGTATGCTCAATGGCATAATAGGTTGTCACTTTCGGATTTCTTTTTTGTTTCATACTATTTGTTGTTTCAGACCTACAATATAGTATTAATCATGTAATACTGATTTTTCCCATCTTGAAAATGTAAATGTGATTTTTAACATGACATTGTCTAAGCCATGTATTCAACTCCATGTGGGTGAGATAAAACTTATTTGTTGTTTGTTTAGCCCTGTTTTCAACATGCAACCTTGTAGGGTTATGATAATTCTTTCATTTTTGATTTGTCAAAAAGTAATTTGATCTTTTAAAAATCAAGACTATTGAACTTTCGTCTTAGTGTTTGTTTGGATGCTATTAAGTTAAGAAGATATCTTTTTCCATCTTTTAGTATGTTTGACAAATTTCTAGTAGTAAAAGTAAAAGTACTAGAAAATTGAAAAAACATCTTTTATGAGAAGCTACAATTTATATCTTTTTTTTTTAAAAAAAAAAAGATGTTTTTCACATGATAAATAAACAAAAAATACTTTTATATTGTTGTATCCAAATAGTATTGATAGATAAAAAAATACTTTTTACATGAGATATCAAAACATAAAATTACTTTTATTTTTCTAAAATCTTTTGAAAAAAGATAATTTGAAAAAAGATATTTTTTTTAGAAACTCAACCCAAACAAGCCCTTAATCCTACCGCCATTAAATAAAATAATGATGATCTAATTCAATCACTAGTTTTAACATATGCTAAGGTGAACTTGGAATTTGTTTCAAAATTGCAGAAATTGTCGTCTCTGGAGGCATGTCAATGCCACAACTCCTATCAACGATTGATTCAAGCATAAGCATGATCCCAGGGGATATAAGTAGACCCAGCAGAAGCTGATAATTTGGTATCATATGGATTCATCAGATAAACAAGTATTGGATGTTTTAGGTTCTGATGTCAAGTGTAATATTCATTTATGTGCAATAGCATGTAGAACTTAGTGTTTGTTTGGAAGAATATAGTTTTGGTGATAATACAAAATTTCCAATCACTGCCAAGAATCTACTGGTTACGCACTCGTTATAGCAATTCATTTTTGTAGTGCTGATTTTGGTCTTCTTTTTTAAATTTTTTGGGGCTTATTATGGTTTTCGACTCGACCCAGTAAAGTTTGTGAAAGTTTATCTTCCGTGGAACTGCAAGTACACTACCTAACTTTAGGATCTGTTGAAAGTTGAAACATAAGGCATTTACAATATCTATAAAAAAAAATTTGTAAAGCTTCCGAAGTTTCGTGGTCATTATTTACTTGACGATATATTCATTTTTCTTTTTTGTTAATTCACGTTTAGTTATTTTTATGTAAAGTTGATAATTGAAAATCGTTAAATAATAATTTAATTAAATATATTAAATTATTTAATAATTTTTAACTATTAATTTTACATAAAAATAACCATCTCTAATATTTTATTTCCTACGTCCTTAAACAATCTAAAGTAAGTTTATTTTTGCCTGTTATCTGAAAATAAGATGGATATATATTATATTTTGATTTTGTTTAGAATTTAGAATTTAGAATTTAGAATTTAGAATGAAGACTTTAAAGTTTAAACAATGTAAATTCGGTCTAAACCACAATTTACGAACAAATTGAAAAATCTTTGTTTCAAACACAATTTGCTACAAGAACAAGCACAATCTTTTATAAACTTTAAAGAATCTGACTTCGAAGGAAACACTGAAGTAGAAAAGTGACCAGAAAGAATGACAAACATTAATCTCCCTCCTTATTTTATGTGTATAAAATTTACATTTTGTTGTGGAGGAAAATAAATCAATGAGAAATATGAGAGTGAAAAAGGTGGTTACTCTCTGCATAAAAATGATTAAAGTAATCTTAATGTGAAAATAATAATTAAAATATAAACACAGGTTATATTAAGTAATTTAATTAAATATGTTAAATTATCTAATAATCTTAATTGTTATCTTTACATAAAAATAACTTTATGCTTTTTCATTTATGTTTAGTTTTTTACTGTACATTAAACTAATAATTTTTTCAATAATTTTATTAAAATTATGACATAATATCATATTGTCTTAATTTATTCCTTAAAAAGCTAGGAAAAAGAGATTAATAAGAATTGATCCCTTTCCTATAAGCTTGTTAGCTTGGTAACCCACTATAATTTGAAAACCAATTCTAGGACCGATTCTAGGTAGATAACGTTTATCTAAAGTCCATTCTCCAACTACGCCAATAATTTGGCGCCTGATAAAGCGCAAGCCACTCAGAATAACACTAATTTTATAATTATATATTCAAACACGTATCACAGAGAAAAATAAATCATAAAACACAACTCAACAGATCACTATAAGCTCGAATATTCATTCGATAATAATAGTTTGTTCATTCTTTTATTGATTTGAGTCTCAAAGTCCTTTTTTCAAGTACCTCATTCGCCTGGTGTTCAAAGAAGTTCGGAGCACATTCTAGACGGAAGGATCAGCTCAAGGTGAGTTATCGCACTCGTGGCCGAGCTATACCTCAGAGGCTCTAAATAACACGAAACATTTGGCGCCCACTGGAGACCCATATGTTAAGTTGTTTATCTTTCTATTTCTACTTATATTGTTAGCTCTGTCTTTGTCACAAAAATAGATAGAAAGCAACATCCGATCCATTTTATCAGTAAAAGCTTGCAAGCGGCGAGCTTAGATACCCAAGCTAAAAAAACTATCGCTAGCTCTGCTCATAACAGCTCGCGCGGCTCCACCATTACTTCCAAAGCCACGCCATCATAGCCAGAATTGACCAACCCTACAGCAAGTATTAACAAGACCGGAGTTGGCAGGACGACTGATAAAATGGTCAATCAAATTGTCGAAATTTGACATCTAATATCAATCCAAAGGGCGTTGAAGTTGCAAGTTTTGGCCGACTTCATTGTAGAATTCACAACATCGGATACATTGCAAACACTTTTAAAATGGACACTTCATGTAGATGGAGCTTCCAACACAGAGGGATGCAGAGCTGTGATAATATTAGAAAATGACGATGGTTACACCTCGAACAGTCCTTCCAATTCTCGTTCTTGGCAAGTAACAACTAGGTTGAGTACGAAGTTTTGTTAGCCGGCCTGAGGTTAGCTTGTTAATCAGATACTCACCATATCTTAATACACTATATTCTTTGTTAGTAGTCCAGCAAATCACAGGGAAATACCAAGTCTGAGATCCTCTCCTTGAGCAATACTTAACATTGGTAAAATGCTTACTTTCAAATTTCAAAACTTTTGAGATGACTTACATACCTAGGGAAGACAATAGTAGAACTAATATTCTATCAAAACTCGCAACAACAAGGGAGACAACACATACTTCCACACTTTTACAACTAACTTTAGCTGAGTCTAGTATCAGCTCCATGTCTATCTTTGCAATTTCAGAGGATGCAGATTGGAGGATACCTTACATTGTATACTTCAAAACAGGAGCCCTACCACCAAGTGTATGAGACAGCAAACTCTTCAAGCGTGGAGCATGTTTGTTTACACTTATCGATGACACTCTATATAAATGTGGTTTCTCAAGACCCCTACTAAAATGTCTAAGGAAAGAGGAAGCTGACCTAGCAATATGAGAAACACGTGAAGGAGTTTGTGGCAATCAATTAGGAGGAAGAACTCTAGCATCCAAAATACTAAGGTGGGCTATTATTGGCCCACAATCAAGAGAGACTGCATCATCAAAGTCAAACAGTGCAATCAATGTCAAAAACACTCTCTATAATAATACATCAACCAGCCGAGCTCCTGCATAACTTGGAGGTAAGCTAACATTTTCAAAAATGGGGGTTAGATATCCTCGGACCATTTCCAATAGTAGTCGAGCAGGTAAAATTTTTTACTTGTAGCGATCGATTATTTTTCTAAATGGATCGGAGAACAACTCTTCGCCAGAATAACCTCACACAAGGTATAACCATTTATTTGAAACTACATTATATGCCGTTATGGATTACCTAGAGAAATAGTTATAGACAATGGTAGATAATTTACTGATTGAAACATAGTAACATTTTTACAGCAATTTCATATACAACACCACTACTCCTTAGACTGATGGGCTCGTAGAAGTTGCTAACAAAATACTTTTACAGGCTCTTTGCAAAAAACTAGATGAGGCCAAAGGACTCTAGGCTGACATGATCCCAGAGGTGCTATGGGGTTATAACACCACCATAAATTCTACAACAAACAAAACACCTTTTCGACTGGTCTATGGAGCAAAGGCAATGCTTCCTACAGAGATATCACAAAAATCTCTTAGAATCGACAACTACAACAATGACGATAATAACAACAAAAGACGATCAGAGTTGGATACAATTGAGGATGACAGAGACATTGCATTATTGCGACAACGGTTGATATAACTCTTCGTCCAAAACAAGTACAATCGAGGAGTCAACCTCCTATTTCCGACCTCATGACCACGTGATTAGAAAAACCAAAGAGGCAAGGAAACCAAGAGGGCAAGGAAAGTTGCAACCACATGAGAAGGCCCTCTCCATGTTAGACAAGTGCTCGACAAGGGGCTTACAAACTGGAAGCTTTAGACAAATCCAATGTATATGGAACATGGAATGTGTCCTCATTGAAAATGTATTACAACTAAGTAAACTAAAAGGGAGGTTTGCGTATGTACTTTTTTTCTATTCCAATTTTTTTCCCACCCTGGACTTTTTATTAGAGGGATTTTAATGAAACATCACGCATCTCACCTGCTATTATAGCAGAAACACATTCATAAAAAAATTGTTTGTACCTTTGTTGTTTTTTGGATTAACCTTCAATAATATTCATGACCCTTTTTGAAAATTATAGCAATCATAAACCAACAATACATAGTGCAATACCTACTACAAAGTTCAAACATCCATTTTTAAAATCGAGTCTATATCTCGATGCACCAAATAACAATCATATAACAATCTAAACCAACCTACGTAGTCAACACATCCAAATTCAAAATAATCATAAATCTACTAAAGCTATTACAATTCAATCATTTTGTTGCTCAATAACATTATCGTCAATCCCCTCTTCTAGTACCCCATTATCAACCAATTTGCCATTTATGACGACCTTCGTAATGTCCATCGCGCTAACATCAACCTCAGGGAGCAAAGTCTTAATTTGTAATACTGCACGATCAAATCCTTGAGTAAAAACCTCGTATACCTCATTTTCTTTGGTAGATAATGAGGCTTCCAAATCCTTAACTCGGGTCAACAATCTTTCCTTTTCCTTAAGACGATCAGAGTTGGATACAATTGAGGAGGGCAGAGACATTGCATTATTGTGACAACGGTCAATATAACTCTTCATCCAAAACAAGTACAATCAAGGAGTCAAACCCTTATTTTTGAATTCACGACCTTGTACTTTAAAAAACCAAAGAGGCAAGGAAACTAAGGGGACAAGGAAAGCTTGCAGCCACATGGAAAGGCCTTCTCTGGGTTAGACAAGTGCTTGGCAAGGGGGATTACAAACTAGAAGCTTTAGAAGAATCCAATGTATGTGGAACATGGAATATGTCCTCATTGAAGATGTATTACAATTAAGTAAACTAAAAGGGAGGTTTGCGGATGTATTTTTTTCCTACTCCAATTTTTTCCCACCCTGGATTTTTTATTAGAGGGGTTTTAACGAGGGATCCTGCCTCCCATCTGCTACTATAGCGGGAACACATTTCATAATAAATTTGTTTTGTACCTTTGCTATTTTTTGGATTAACCTTTAATAATATCCATGACCCTTTTGGCAATCATAGCAATCATAAACCAACTGCAATACCTACTGCAAAGTTCAAACATCCATTTTTAAAACCAAGGTCTATATCTCGATGCACTAAATAACAGTCATATAACAATCTAAACTAACCTACATAGTCAGCACATCCAAATTCAAAATGATCATAAATCTACTAAAACTATTACAATTCAATCATTTTGTTGCTCAACAATATTATCGTCAATCCTCTCTTCTAGTACCTCATCATCAACCAATTCGCCATTTATGGCGACCTTCATAACGTCCATCACACATCGTGCTAATACTGCACAATCAAATCCTTGAGTAAAACCTCGTATACCTTATTTTCTTTGGCAGATAATGAAGCCTCCAAATCCTTAACTTGGGTCACCAATCTTTCTTTCTCCTCAGCACCTTCCTTCACTTCCTTTTCCAGCAAAGCCATTTTTTTCTCAACAGATTTCAACTCCTTTTCTCTGTTTTTCAAATCTTCTATCGAACTATTCAACAACTCATCCTTAATCTTCAGCACGCTCTAAAGCTTGGTAATTTCATCTACCTCATACTTTTTTTTCATTAATGTCAATTCCTAAGTCCTTCGTATTGATAGCAAACACACACCAATCACCTGCAAAAATCATCCTACATAGCTACAAAACAAATCCCAACCAGATAAATGAAATAAATACAGAGCAAGGTCATACTTGGAGATATTGGCTGACCCCAATTTTTTCAGTCTTTGTCATCAAGCTAACATCAATAGGAGATTGGGCAAAGTCATCAGCTATGGTAGAAAACGAATAATGCTCGAACCATGGTGAAGACGATCCACCTCCAAGGAATACTCGTGTAATTTCTTTTGTCGTTCATACGCCGCAATGCTTTCAACCGAGCTATATATTTTCCCACCCTCCCTCGGTGGAGAGACGACTAAAGGCTCTTCCCTTGACTTCCCATGCTATATTTTCCTTTTCTTTATAATGATCGGTTTCGGCTGAGTTCCCCCTATACTACTTTAACCCCCCTTCTTAGTCTGTGTTTGTGGATGATATCTCTTTTTCGCCTTTCTTTTTCTTGTTTAGTAAAGCTTTTAGTCCAGGGGTGGTTAGACTTGATTCCCTGCTTCTTGCAGTAGCAACATATTCGCATCAATCACTTTCGTCATAAAAATATCCTAACACAATATAAAGACATCACTTACCTATATGCTTTGCCACAACATCCCAATCCATGTCATACTATAATAGTTCAAATACAAACAATAATTTCCTAGTTTCAAATACCACCATCAAGAATTTTAAAAACAACCCATGCCTCTTACTCATTTTCTTTACATCTAGAATTTGATTTGGTTCAGATGACCAATACAAAGGAATCTCTCTTCCAGCATTTCAAAAAGGTAAAAGAAAACTCAGTCTCTACTGACCAAACTTTCACAAACATGTCTTTGAAGTCCTTATAGGAGGACTTATACAAACCAAATATTGACATTCCTAAGTGGCTACTAATTAAGATTCACCCACAGGCCACGACGAACACCTTTCGCCTAAAATGGAGCAAAAAAGACATCTATGGAGATAGAATATTTGAGATAATCCATTAACACTTCAAAGGCATTCACAAATTCCCAATAATTCGGATGCAGTTGGGATGGCACCATAGTTAAGTTGATATATCACCCCATACTCAATATGTAAACAGCAACCTCATGCTTAGTTCGATCAACATGCATGTATAAATGTAAATGTAAGTCCAATCTTCGCTCTTATCACACATTCTGTCATTTTCTCCACAGCACAAAATCTCAACCCTAGCTCCATTTTTACCCCCCTAATAAACATCATTTAAACTAGAGATAGACTCAGTATCACTAAAAAGAGAACTACGATATCTCACATCAGCTTTAATCCAACCATATGAATTGTCACCTGATTACACATGTTTCCCTTTGTCTTTCGACATAGCCCACCCAAAACAACAAAATAAATTTGAAAGAAGACACAGAGATAGCGATAGAGAAAATGAGCCAGAAAACAAAGATGAAAACGTGTAATACAAAGAAAAAATGGTTTACTTCATTATTGCCACTATTCACATATACGACCCTCAAACAATAAAATCCAAACATCAAGCCATCTCGTAAACTATCCATTTCCCACAAATCAACGACCCAGATTTCCTTGAGAAAAATTCATGAGTCATGTCAATTAAATTACATCAAGTAAGTACCCTCTAACAAATGTTTGTTCCATGCATGTCAAAACACATGTTGACCTTTGGGGATAGCATATGTCTCCGAGTTATAGGGTTAATCGATATATTATGAAACTCAACCTGCTTATTTGAAAAAAAAAACAACAAATGGGCCAAGCTTGGGGGCTGTGTTCTGTTTTCTATAAGCTCGGTAACCGATTATAACTCAGAGACCAATTCTGGGTAGGTAATTTCTAGCCAAAGTCCACTTTTCAACTACGCTAATAATTTGATGCCTGATTTTAATTATATATCCAAACACATATCGCAGAGAAAAGATATATCATAAAACACAACTCAGCAATTCACTATAAGCTCAAATATTCATTCGATAATAATAGTTTGTTGATTCCTTTATTGACTTGAACGTTGGAGTTCTTTTTATAGGTATTCGCTCGCCTGGTGTTCAGAGAAGTTCAGAGAGCTCTCTTTCTCATGGCCGAGCTATACCTCCGAGTCTCCAAGCAGCACAAAACGAAAAGGATTTCAGTTGAAAAAATTAGAATTTAATTTTAAAATGGTTCCCTTATTGGTGTTGTACACGGCTATGGGGGATATGAGTGATTAACAGTGGATATGAGCACCACAGCATCTCACAATGAGCATGCTACTAACAAAGGTATCTCGCACCCTACAAGATGGTTGTGTGCCGCCATGTGTCCGTTGTGACAGGTGCTTGCAACTCGCACCATGCAATAAGGTGTGACTTTTCTTTGACCGCAACTCTTCTTCAAATATCTGATTTTTTTTTGGGTTACTTAACATTATACCTTTCAGATATTTACTTGAACTTTGCTACAGATTTTTCTTTATTCTTCACTTGTTCCTTGTTCTCCACCTTAATTGTACGAAAAAAAGATTATAACTTTTGTAATGGAATTTAAGAAAAGTTTCAATTTTTGAGATTGGGTGTAGGTTTGGTATGTGTAACTGCAAAAGGGAATGGTTGGTGGTGGTGAGATTGAAGCAAAAGAAGAGGCAAATTCCATATGTATGAAGTTTGAAGAATTAGAATTAGTGTGTATAAGAATATCACTTTAAGAAAAATTTTTCTCAAGAGACAAAGGGAATGCAAGCAAAAGTTACTAAATATTGACTACTGAGAGAGAGAAAAGGTATTCAAGACTTTTTTTTAAAGGAAAACAAATCTTCAATTGTATTTAGAAAAAAAAATCCTTTGCTTCTAGCTAATTGCAAGAAATCACTATTCCACATCTCTTAACCTTTCCACCTAACCGCATCTTAAGGCACAACATCTTTATAAATTCTATAAGTAAATTTTTTATCTTAAAAAATTATCAATGAGAATGGCTGTACAAATAAAATAATATTACTATTTAGACAGTGATTTTAATGTGAAAAACTTGAGGTTTCTAAACTTCTCAGCTCATATATTTATATATACTAATTAATCATTCCAATATAAACTAAAGATAAAATATAATTATTCATAATTAATTCTAATCTAACTTAATTGGCACCTGATAGCTAATTGACTGACCTAATCTAACCTAATTGACACTTATAAATTAATTGATTAAATTATTTAATTTGAATATAATATCAACATCCCCCGTCAAGCTAGAGCATATATATTATATGCACCAAGCTTGTTACAAATGTAATTACTACGAGGATCTTTAAGAGACTTTGTGAGAATATCAGCCAATTGTTCACTTGAATTAACAAATTTAGTGACAATTTCTTTAGATATAACCTTTTGCTTTATGAAATGACAATTCACCTTTATGTGTTTAGTTCTTTCATAAAATACTGAATTGGATGCAATGTGGAGTGCTGCTTGATTATCACAATATAACTTCATTTAGTTAACTATCTCGAACTTCAACTCTGAGAGGAATTGCTTGACCCATATTAACTCACAAGCCACTAATGCCATGGTGTGATACTTTGTTTATGCACTTGATTGTACAACAATGCTTTGTTTCTGATTTTTCCAAAATATAAGGGAAACCAAGAAAGACATAATATCCAAAAGTAGATCATTTATCAATAGAAGAACCTGCCTAATCGGCATCACAATAGCCAATGACTTTGGCATTTTCTTTATCTTTGTATAATCATCCTTGGCCCGAGGCTTTCTTAATATATTTTACAATTTACATTACAGCATCCCAATGATCAATGCAAGGAGATTGCATAAACTGACTCACTACACTAACAGGGTATAAAGTATTTGGTCTAATAATAGTGATGTATAGTTCAGTTTTTCTTTTGATATCTCCCAGGATTAGAAAAATGTTCCCTTTGGTTAGGTAGTAATTTAATATTAAGATCTATTGGACTGTCATTACATTGGCAATTCACCAAACCTGTTTCTTCCAATATATCAAGGGCATATTTCTGTTGAGATATAGCAACTCCATCTTTAAATTGAGCAACCTCAATACCAAGAAAGTACTTGAGTTTACCTAAATTCTTAGTTTGAAAGTGATGAAATTTCTTTAACTTTGTTATCCCTTCATGATTATTACAAGTGATGACTATATCATTCACATAAACAACTAAATAGATGCACTATCTATGTGAGTTGTGTTGATAGAACACTAAGTGGTTAGATTCGCTTCTTTTCATGCCAAATCTTTGAATAACAGAGCTGAATTTGCTAAACCAAGCTCGAGAAGATTGTTTTAACCCATAAAGGGAGCATTTCAACTTGCAAACCAATCCCGACTCTCCCTAAGCAACAAATCTAGGTGGTTGCTCCATGTGTACTTTCTCTTCAAGGTCTCGGTGAAGAAAAGCATTCTTGATATCTAATTGATACAATGGCCAATGACATATTATAGCAATACAAAGGAAAATGTAAACAGAATCAATCTTTGCTATCGGAGAAAAAATTTCTTGATAATCTTGCCCATATGTTTGACTGTAATCCTTGGCAACCAAACGAGCCTTAAGACGATCAATTAAACTATCAATTCCAACCTTAACAGCATACACCCATCGGGACTCAACCACTGATTTTCCTGGAGGAAGACGAATCAACTCTCATGTACCACTATACTCTAGAGCATTCATTTCATCAATCATAGCTTATCTCCATCCTGGATGAAAGAGTCCTTCATGACATACTTAGATGTAGGTATAGAAGATAATGTGAAAAAAAACATAGTATGGTGGGGACAATTGATGAAAACTCAAGAAATTATAAATTAAATGAGAATTTCTCGTATTACGATTACCTTTTCGAAGAGCAATCGAAAGCTCATCAATAGATACAATTTGATCCGTAGTAAGGGAAACCAAAGGAGTTGAACATGTGCCACTATCCTCTACCATCTCAGCATTAGTGGACCATTTATAGTGGTTGTTGGATTTTCTAGTAAGGACAATAAGGGTGGACCAAAATAAGGAATTGGAAGAACTTGTGAGACAACATTAGAGTCAACATGTGAGGTAAAGTATGGTGTGTCTTCAAAAAAGGTCACATCAGCAGAAACATAGTGATGATGAGTAATAGAAGAGTAACATCTTTACCCTTTTTGGAGCCTAGAGTACCCAAGAAAAATACATTAATAGACCAAGTAGATAACTTGTCTTAACCAAGAGAGAGATCATGAACAAAATAACTACACCCAAACACACAAGGAGGAACATGATACAATTTTTTCATAGGAAACAAAATGGAATGAGGAACTCAATTATTGAAAATAGAGGATGGCATACGGTTAATTAAATAACAAGCTATTAAGATTGCATCTCTCCAAAAACATATAGGTACATTAGAATGTAACAATAAAGTACAGGTTATTTTAATGAGATGTCTATTTTTTCTTTTAGCAACTTCATTTTGTTGTGGTGGATGGGGACATGTGGACTAGTATAAAATACCATGAGATGTCATAAAAGAAGAAAAAGATTTGGAAAAATATTCTCTAGCATTGTTGCTACAAGAACCTTAATAGTTTTATCAAATTGTGTTTGAATTTCAGCAACAAAGGAAGTAAAGATGGAAAATAGTTCAGAATGATCTTTCATTAAATATAACCAAGCACAACGAGAAAAATCATCAATGAAAGTAACAAAATACTTAAAGCTCGAAGAAGACACATGACTAGGACCCCATATACCAAAATGAATAAGAGAAAAAAAAGATGACTCATATTGATCCTTATTATGATTAACAAAGGAAGACCTAACATGCTTTCTAAGTTGGCAGGATTCACAATTCAAAGATTCTAACTTAGCATAAGTAGAAACCATAGTTTTAAGTTTTGATAGACTTGGATGATCTAATCGGTTATGGAGGAGATTAGGTAATGCAACAGCTGTATATACCACGGAATAAGTTGACTTAAGATGATAGAGACCTTGTGACTCATATCCTGCACCAATTGTCTTTCTCGTACGACGATCCTGTATAATAAAGGAATCAACATCAAATGTGACAAAACAATAATTAAGAGATTGGGTAAGCTTGTTGAGTGAAATTAAATTGAAAGGGTAGTTTTTGATAAATAAAACCGAGGTTAATGACACAGATTTAGTAGGTGAGACAAAGCCAACTCCTGTGGCAACGACTTTGGAGCCATCTGCTAAAGTAATAAATTTAGAAAATATAGGTGAAAAAAGAGAGGCAAATAGGGATTTGTTATCAGCAACGTGATTTGAGGCACCCAAATCAATTACCCAAGAACTTGAAGTATTACCAGATTGAGATATGCATGCTGTAAAATGATTCAAGTGAGTAATAGTGGTATCAAGAGATGGCTTCTATTTTGCTGCCCGCAGCTAAAGATATTCATTAAATTCTATTGGAGAAATGGCAATTGGTTGATTACTAGAAGGTGCATCAATTGTTTTCTCTTCATTGTGGTCCAATCCTATCTGAAAAACATTGACAGTTTTCTTAGAAAATCCATGAAGAGAATAGCATGTATCTTTAATATGCCCAATTCACTTACAGTAGGAGCATTGGGGGATGATCGGGGCATTGGCCCGCTTGACTTCTACGTCCTCTTTAAGCTCTACGAGTTTTTCGACCACCACGAAAACCTGATGCAGTCATCGTGGCAGCGACTTCAACTAAATTTAAGGATGTATATATCTGGGTGCATTGCATGCAAAACCATTACCATATACTAATTGTTTAGCTTTGTCTTGAAGGCTTCTAGAGTGTTGGCTTGTAGAAACAACTTTAACTCCTCCACTGTAGCTTGGGCCAAAGTAACAAAAATGGTCATATCATGATCAATCTACTTAAGGAAAATCCATTTCTAAGCGGAATCATATAGGCGCTAAATATCATTTGCAAATAAGTTTTGAGTCTTTTTCCAAAAGGAAGAATAGATCTTAAAAGACCTTAAATTAACTAAGATGCAGGATCAACTGACTGTCATAATAATGCACACAATTGATAGTTAAACATTTTTCATTGAGTTCTATTTTCTTCAGAAATTTCATTGGAAGATTTAGTGTCTAAGAGACCTTGACCTATGAACCATAATTCAACAGATGCTGACTATCCAAAAAAGCTTTTATCATTTAATTTTTTAGATGTAATTGTAAGAGTACCAGAAAAAGTCATAAGTAATTGATATAATATTGGACAATTTAGGATGAATATTTAGGGTTGTCGCATAAATGAATAGAGACTGAAATAGATGGTTTAAAGAAGATAATGATAGAATGGCTGGAACCTTCTGACATTGGCTATAGGCTTGATATTTCAGATAAGAGCAGCAAACTAATAAAATACCATAGAAAATGGTGGCTAAAAAATAAAAAAATGGCTAAAAAACAAAGAACCCTATGTTCTGATACCATATGTTGACAGTGATTTTAATGTGAAAAGCTTTAGGTTTACTCCTCAGCTCATATATTTATATACACTAATTAATCATTATATTACCTACTAAAATTTTTAATGTGAAAAGCTTTAGGTTTACTCCTCAGCTCATATATTTATATACACTAATTAATCATTATAATACCTACTAAAGATAAAACACAATTATTCATAATTAATTCTAATCTAACCTAATTGACATCTAACCGCTAATTAACTGACTTAATCTAACCTAATTTATAACTATCAACTAATTGATTAAATTATTTGATTATAATATCAATAATTAGTAACAAGTTTAGCTGTATAGGTTTTAAAAGAGTAAATAGCTATTTTTGACTATAAAAGATTTGAACGCTGACAAAATTGACCATGAAAAATTAAAACTAAAGTTATACCTATATAAGATATATTTTGTTCGACAAAAATGACCAAATTTTTGTTTACAATTCCATAAATACCTCTCACCTCTCATCTCCCTTCATCTCCAAACCCAATTCCTAACCCAAACAATATAATCGCCGCTCCCTCCTCCTCTGTCTCTACCTAGGGGTGTCAAAAATCCCCAGGAGGCGGGGATCCCCACAGAGACCGCCCCGAATGGGGCCCCAATGATGGAAAATTTTTCCCGTGGGGATGGAGATGGGGAGTAAAATTCTCCCGAGACAGGCGTGGGGACTCGAGTGGGGATCCCCGCCCCATCCCCGATAATTCCCCGAACATTTGAAATTTCTTAAATAACCTTACTTTATTTCTAACATAGGGGTTTTTTAGTAATTTCACAAATTAAAAAAACCCTAACCCTATTATTCAGTCTTCCTTACTCATTGTGTTGTTTGCTGCGCCATCCACTCTCTATTCCCAGTCCCAACTCTCTTCTATCTCCACTTTGTTCAAACTCCAAAACTCTCACAGTACCATACATTGTTCTCTCCCACAGCCCCAACTCTCTCCAGTTTCTACTTGATGTTAAAGACTATATCTTATTGTTTTTTTTAAATAGAAATTTTAAGATTTTATTTTATGGACTATAATTTACTATGTTGTATTTGTGGACTTATAATCTTGGATAAGATATGTTTGTGTATTTGTAATAGTATTTTCTAGTTTATTTTTTTATTTTTTGATATTTTTTACTATAATTTTCATATGAATGTTAAACATAAGGGGATGGGGAATGGGGCCCCGCGGGAAATACGGGAAATGCAGGGAATAGGATGGGGACAATTATCCCTCCACGGCAGGGATCGGGGCAGGAATGGAGATTAATTTTGGGGGCGGGGACGGGAGTAGGGAGGCATCCCCCGTCTCCGCCTTGCCCACAAGGAAGAAAATGATGGGAACACAAACAAAATTTGAAAAGAAGAAAGATGGAAAATGAATAGAGACTGAAATAGATGGTTTAAAGAAGATAATGATAGAATAGCTGGAACCTTCTGACATTGGCTATAGGCTTGATATTTCAGATAAGAGCAGCAAACTAATAAAATACCATAGAAAATGGTGGCTGAAAAATAAAAAAAAATGGCTAAAAAACAAAGAATCCTATGTTCTGATACCATATGTTGACAGTGATTTTAATGTGAAAAGCTTTAGGTTTACTCCTCAGCTCATATATTTATATACACTAATTAATCATTATAATACCTACTAAAGATAAAACACAATTATTCATAATTAATTCTAATCTAACCTAATTGACATCTAACCGCTAATTAACTGACTTAATCTAACCTAATTTATAACTATCAACTAATTGATTAAATTATTTGATTATAATATCAATAATTAGTAACAAGTTTAGCTGTATAGGTTTTAAAAGAGTAAATAGCTATTTTTGACTATAAAAGATTTGAACGCTGACAAAATTGACCATGAAAAATTAAAACTAAAGTTATACCTATATAAGATATATTTTGTTCGACAAAAATGACCAAATTTTTGTTTACAATTCCATAAATACCTCTCACCTCTCATCTCCCTTCATCTCCAAACCCAATTCCCAACCCAAACAATATAATCGTTGCTCTCTCCTCCTCTATCTCTACTTAGGGGTGTCAAAAATCTCCAGGAGGCAGGGATCCCCACAGAGACCGCCCCGAATAGGGCCCCAATGGTGGAGAATTTTTTCCGTGGGGATGGAGATGGGGAGCAAAATTCCCCCGATACAATCGTGGGACTCGAGCGGGGATCCCGCCCCATCCCCGATAATTCCCCGAATATTTGAAATTTCTTAAATAACCTTACTTTATTTCTAACATAGGAGTTTTTTAGTAATTTCACAAATTAAAAAAATCCTAACCCTATTATTCAGTCTTCCTTACTCACTGTGTTGTTTGCTGTGCCATCCACTCTCTATTCCCAGTCCCAACTCTCTTCCATCTCCACTTTGTTCAAACTCCAAAACTCCCACAGTACCATACATTGTTCTCTTCCACAGCCCCAATTCTCTCCAGTTTCTACTTGATGTTAAAGACTATATCTTATTGTTTTTTTTAAATGGAAATTTTAAGATTTTATTTTATGGACTATAATTTACTATGTTGTATTTGTGGACTTATAATCTTGGATAAGATATGTTTGTGTATTTGTAATAGTATTTTCTAGTTTATTTTTTTATTTTTTGATATTTTTTACTATAATTTTCATATGAATGTTAAACATAAGGGGATGGGGAATGGGGCCCCGCGGGAAATACGGAAAACGAGGGGAATAGGGATGGGGACAATTATCCCCCACGGCGGAGATCGGGACGGGGATGAAGATTAATTCTGGGGGCGGAGACGGGGAGCAGGGAGGCATCCCCCGCCCCCGCCCTGCCCACAAGGAAGAAAATGATGGGAACACAAACAAAATTTGAAAAGAAGAAAGATGGAAAATGAATAGAGACTGAAATAGATGGTTTAAAGAAGATAATGATAGAATGGCTGGAACCTTCTGACATTGGCTATAGGCTTGGTATTTCAGATAAGAGCAGCAAACTAATAAAATACCATAGAAAATGGTGGCTGAAAAATAAAAAAATGGCTAAAAAACAAAGAACCCTATGTTCTAATACCATATGTTGACAGTGATTTTAACGTGAAAAGCTTTAGGTTTACTCCTCAGCTTATATATTTATATACACTAATTAATCATTATAATACCTACTAAAGATAAAACATAATTATTCATAATTAATTCTAATCTAACCTAATTGACATCTAACCGCTAATTAATTGACTTAATCTAACCTAATTTATAATTATCAACTAAGTGACTAAATTATTTGATTATAATATCAATAATTAGTAACAAGTTTAGCTGTATGGGGTTTAAAAGAGTAAATAGCTATTTTTGACCATAAAAGATTTGAATGCTGACAAAATTGACCATGAAAAATTAAAACTAAAGTTATACCTATATAAGATATATTTTGTTCGACAAAAATGACCAAATTTTTGTTTACAATTCCATAAATACCTCTCACCTCTCATCTCCCTTCATCTCCAAACCCAATTCCTAACCCAAACAATATAATCGCTGCTCCCTCCTCCTCTGTCTCTACCCTTCACCCTTTTCCGCCGCCACAACCCCTTTCCACTACCACCATCCCCTCCACCTTCCCGTCCCTTTCCCCTTCCCTTTTGTCCATTATCACTTTATCGCAAACAAAGACTCCCATTCTCGTTCTCATTCTCATTCTGAATGCACAAAGGGCGATGATATTGGGCATCATGTTATTAATGTGAATTTCAGTAATTCCAATCACGATTACTATCATGGACATGTTAATGGCCATGTTCATTTTGCACATTGTAGTCACAATAACCATGGCAAAGACAGAAATGAAAGCATCCCATTGAGCTTAGTTCTTGGCCTTGGACGGAACAGCATAGTTGCACCCTCCTCATGATATTAACACGTCCGGTTGTACTCAATTATAATGATGTATATCATAGACACACATTCATGTTAGTTTGTCCGTTAATGTTAAGTTTTTTATGACTCTTTTCTTCTACTTTCACCAAAGTGCAATTCTCTGTTTTTTCTCTTCTCTTGCCTATCATTTTAATTTTTTCTATGTTCTATTTTGTAAGTAATTCATTTCGCGTTTATAACCAGTAAGGAACTTGTTTCTCCTTGAAATCAAAGTTAAAAGATGCTACTATCGAACACCTCTTTAACACTTGTTCTCTAGTTTCAGTTTTTGTTGTTGTTGCTACTGCTACTGTTGGACGAATGGTTTCACAGCCTCAGGAGCAAGATTTGCAGCGACAATTTTCAATTGAGGCATGAGCCTTGTTCGTCTCAATTTAGGGATTATTTTGAGGCAAGATTTTGGGTGCTTCGAGGTTAGATTCCAGGATCACTTGAGACTTTGAATCGAATTCGAAGAAAGGAAGATCAGTGAAGTAGTGGTTGAGGGAAATCAAAGAATTGCTAGAAAAAATTGAGATTAAGGTTGAGATTGACATTTTGATTGATGAAAAAAAAAGTCAGAAATTATTTTTGTTATGGAAAAGGTGTTGGTGTTTTTGCAGGTTATGGGGGAGTGGGGTGATTTACCGGATGATGGAGGAATCATCCACCACGCAGGGGGCATGCTGTCCTTGCTGATCAGCCGCGTGTCAGAAGCCCAGCACCCGCAGGGGGCGTGGTGACACGGCACGCATGCAGGAAGCCAAGCACCACAGGGGGGCATGGAGGAGCTGGCGTTGCGGAGTTCCAATGCGGTCTGCACCACGGGGGGCGTGTTGACTGCTGCCTCCATGCAGGGAACAGTCTTCCACCCCGGTAAACAGCAAGCAAGCTCTTTATAAAGAGCCTCACAGCCAGCACCCTTGGTCATATGGTAGTAGTGTGTTGTGTTAGGGAGAGTAGAAGTGTTAGGGAGAGTAGAAGAAAGAAGTGTGTTTCACTACCAGGGAATTTTCGGATCAACAAATAGGGGAAGGAGGTTGCCGTAGAAAAAAGAGAAAGATTGGGAAATAAGAGAAAAAAAATAGTTTGTATTTATTTTAAAAAATGGTTCGTAATTATTGTGCTCTGGAGGAACATATTATAAATTATTTGGATCATTCAATTTATGTAAGTTGGTAATTTATATTTTTATTGTGTGTTAAATTTCTGTTATTTTTTTTTTGTTTTTTAACATATTAGAATATAATTTTATTTTTCTGTTAATTTTGGATTAATGTTATGTTATAAATATACTATAATAAAATGTATATTATATGATATAATAAAAATTCTATAATAAAATATATTTTTTCTACCATAAAATATAAAAATAATATAGTAAAATAAATCTGTAAATAAATTGGTGGTATGTTGCAAATATTCAAAATTTTAATAAATAAATGTTAAAATAATAAATAAATAAATAAATAAATAAATATTAGAAAATATACATTTTAAATATTAAAAAAAAT
>NC_029776.3:89713051-89754626 GCF_000817695.3 Arachis duranensis
TTAATGATTTTAATAAATAAAATATTAAAATAAATAAATATGTCAATATTTGTTTATTAATAAATTTATATTTATAATTTATCTAACAAATATATTTTTGTTAATGCAGTCCAACAGAAATTTGTTGGTGCGTAAACTGGATCCGCCACAGACGTGGAACCCGATGGTGAAAAACTATTTACGCGCCACGGGATTCTACCACGTATCGAGGATTGGGGTGATAAGAGAATTTCACCCCTTATTAGCTGCTCTGGTTGAAAGGTGGAAGCCGGAGACTCACACTTTTGTGTTGCCGGTGGGTGAGGTTACAGTAACATTGGAAGATGTCGCACATATATTTGGCTTACCTATCGATGGAGAACCTGTGAGTGGATGGACTGACAGTAGTAATGACTTCGTTCAAAGTTAGAGCATGGCAGTATTCGGACGTGAACCAGTACTCAGTCGTAATTCGAAATCCTATATAAAGCTTGGTTGGGTTCGACGTATCAGAGATGCAGAGCCGTTGGACACTGAAGAGTCCATAAAGAGATACGTCAAATGTCAGATTTTCTCTATATTAGGGTCGACCCTATTCACAGATAAGTCGACCGCATACGCCCACGCGAAGTATCTACCGTTGCTTTGCGATTTCGAGCGGATCCATACTTATAGTTGGGGGTCAGCATGTCTTGCACATCTTTACAGAGCACTATGCCATGCATCACGATATGATACGAAGGAGATGAATGGCCCTCTTAATCTGTTGTTTGTTTGGGCATGGGAGCG
Source organism: Arachis duranensis (assembly GCF_000817695.3). NCBI lineage: Eukaryota > Viridiplantae > Streptophyta > Magnoliopsida > Fabales > Fabaceae > Arachis > Arachis duranensis. Next base: position 89,713,820 of record NC_029776.3, read on the forward strand.
AATGCCGTGTCTTGCGCCGGTACCAAAACATACCCTTCCACCTGCAGAGATACCAGTTGCCATGAGGTAAATATTTATGGTTCTTGTCGAATATTATATTCACTATGCATATTTCATTTACGGTTACTTATGTAAATTTTTTCAACGTATGATGTATCAGGTGGAGTCATTCGGAACGGACCACATCGTGGTTAGCGAAGACCGTAGCGAATTTTAGGCATGATATAGACTACATGGAGGTAAATATTTATGGTTCGTGTGATTCCTATTTTCAAACATTAATGTTAGTGTTATGACATACGAATTATATGTGACAGTTTGAATGGCAGCCGTACGAAGGAATGATCATACCCGGTGAGTTACATGGATATCTTGATATGTGTGATACCGTTGCTCCGTTGTTGGCGTTCGAGTGTATCGAATGGCACCCTGCAGAACGAGTGATGCGTCAGTTTGGGTTCGCACAGCCTCCCCCGCTAGGAGCAAGGGACATTCCACTGGACCAGCATTGCCTTGCTCTTCGCAGAGTGCAGCTTCATGACTTGATAGTTTTGCATGGGCCATGGATAGTGGAGTGGAGCAACAGGCGAAACACTCGACTGCAGGATCTACACCCGCTTCCGACCTGGGACTTTACACCAACCTAGGAGTATCAGAATTGGTATGTGCGCTCGTTCGGACATATGCTGAGATTGTCGAAGTATGTTCCTCAGGGCCCAGCTGCACCTCAGCCCCCACCTCAGCATGCAGTGTTTGAATCGTTTCCTTATTATGTACCACAGCCACTGGACCAGAGTCATGGTAGCCATCACAATCACCACAGTGCATCCAACCACCACTCTCAGCACTCTCAGCACAGCCAGCACTCTCAGCACAGCCAACACCCTCAGGGAAGCCACCTGGGCCAATCCAGCCAGTTGCATTAGCCCATACTGACGATTCCATCCGGTGATGATTGGTTTGACTTCTCCGCCGGTGGTCATGGAGATCAGCAACAACAAAATTGGGCCAACGCTAGTTTGGGTGGTTGGTCCGATTTTAGTGCTATGTATTCACCGTCAGGGTCAGCTGATCCACATGGGGCATCAGTCGGTACGACGCATGGTTTGCGGGGTCATGCTTCCGACCACTCGTTAGCGGGTGCGTCGTGTGACAGTAGATTCCTTCGGCGGACATACACATTAGTTGACGAGTACAACCCCGGTGCATCCGCTCCAATAGAGGTAGGTGGGTCGGCCCGTCCGGCAGAGGCAGGTGGGTCAGTCGCTCCAAGTGCAGATGACTGGGATCCAGGGCACCCATATGACCTACGGACGGAGTGAAATCCGTCTGATAGGTATACTTCTTCGCTGCCCGGTCAGGGCATGATGGGTAAGGCACTGAACTGGATGGCTCGTAGGAAGTGACCATTGGGTTGGGTTTTTTAGATTTATTCCTAAGGTTTAATGTAATTCATATTTAATGTTCTGTATGTTGACCGATGTAATTCGTATTTAATCTTTTGTATATTTGCTTCACGAAGGCAGTAAATGTTTATATTAACTTGGTGTTAAACATCAATGGATAATCTCAGATTTGAAAATACAAACACGACTAAGATAAAAAAAAATCAACTGACAAATTGCAAATTTAGAGATATAAACACGATGAAAATCAAACCCTAAACCCCCGCACCACTCGGTCCAGCACGCTGAGGACATCGACTCCAACTATGACCCTGAGCACCACAGAGACGACATATCCGAGGACCACGCATGTCGCGTGAGTCCATTTCATTCAAGTATCTGGTCAATTTCGGGGACCATTCGACGTTCGCCTCAAGGCGGGATTAGAGACCAATGTGGGTCCCTTATATAAAGGCCATGTCTCGGCATCACCTATCGGTGTGAACTCGAATCTATATACCTTACGAACCTCTGTCATCTTGTACACATCATGCACATACAGCTGCCAATCGAGACGCTGGTTAGCACAGCTAGCAATAACATGGCAACATGGTATTCTTTCCACCTGAAAGTGCCCACAGTCACACCTTCGTCGCGCAAGATCAACGACTGACACCTTTCCGCTAGTCATTTTGCGTACCTCAAATACCTCATTCCGTCTGTCAAAACGGTGCACAACTATATTTCCAACCTGATGCATATTTGCCTCAATCCGCTGTTGTGCGAATACGGAATAGGTAAATCCAGCATGCTTGCGTTCGTGACTCTCGGCACTCTTCCACGTAAAAAGTTCATTTAACCGATAATATGTTGCTTGGACTAGTGCCAACACAGGTAGATTACGGGCACCCTTCAACACTGAGTTAATGCACTCGACAAGGTTTGTCGTCATATGGCCTCATCGATGTCCTTAGTCGAACGCCAATACCCAATGTCTAAGTCCGATGTCGTCGCACCACCTGGCATATGCCTCGCCTCGCTCTTCCAACCTCTTATAGTTGATGTTATACTTCTCCACCGTTCTTGAATACCCGATGTTGACCACAAGCTTTTGCAAGTGAGGGACTTTGAATGCTCGTAGGAAGTTGCTGCCGATGTACCTTATACAAAACATCCACCATGCTCTTGGAGGTTGCTAGTCATCTCCGAAACGATTTACTGCTACCCGAATTGACTCATGCCGGTTTGAGATCATTCCCACACCGTTTTTTCTGACAACATGCATTCGCATATTCCTGAGAAAGAAGTGCCACGCGTCGGCTGTCTCCCCTTCCACCAAGGCAAAAGCGATAGGCACAATATTCTGGTTCCCGTCTTGTGCAACAGCGACCAGAAGTGTACCTTTGTACTTTTCATATATGTGTGTGCCATCAACCTGAACTAGGGGCTTACAGTGCCTAAATGCCCGAACGCATGTATTGAAACTCCAAAATACGCGATGAAGTATTTTTATCCCTTGTGCCTCCTCATTCCCGTTGTACAATGGCCATGTTTCTATTTGGACAACTGACCCAGACATCTTCTGAACCACAACCGAGAGCCACCATGGCAAGGCTTGGTAACTCTCCTCCTAATCACCGAAAACCTTCGCTATGGACTTCGGCTTTGTCAACCAAGTCTTTCGGTAACTGATGGTATAGTTGAACCTTGACTAGACTTCGGCTATTATAGATTTCACCTTGATGGATGGGTCAGTCTCGACCAACGGCCTTATAGCCTCAGCAACTGTATCCGAGTCCAACTTCAAATGATCCTGTGAAATCACTCCCATTGAGCACGTGTACCTACCGTTGTATCTGCGTATCTCCCAACAACCTTTTTTCCTTATCAAGCTGGCTCGGATAAGCCAGTCGCACCCACGCCCATACATCTTGCATTTTGCATAGAACGTCTGTGGCTCAGACTCATACACGTCGTAGTCAACTCCTCTAGCGATAGTGTAACTTCTAATTGCTGCCACGACCGTCTTTCTAGAACTGTATTCCATTCTAATCCGGAACTCTCCATCCTCAGGATTAGCAACGCCTACAGAAAGTAGAAATCATCGTTTATTAATCAATCCAATGCATAAATTAACAACAAGGTATTATTTAGTCATCACGCACCTATGTTTGAATATTCCGGAAACTCCGGTGCATGCATGGCGTCGAGATCCACCTCACGCATAAAAGGTGGCATGGTCATCGGTTGACTGATCGAGGGATGAACCACTACATTCTTCGCTGCTGTCTCAACTCCCACATCACCATCCTCATCTTCGTCTCCGGCTTCATAAGTGGCTTCGAAGTCCTCTTCACTGTCACTGTTCATTCCCTCGTACACTGCAGCTCTATCATCCGCCACCTCTAAATCATTTTGAGTCCCTTCTGCCTCTACAGTTTCAAACTCAACATACAGCTCAATCTGTGGCTGTCGCATCTGAGTCTGTCGATGAATTTGAAATATATTCTGCATACTCACTTCGTCTGTGATTGGCATGGTATCAAACTGTATTAGACCACCAAAAACTATAACCGGATTCCGGTACAGAATTCTGCTCACTCTCATTAACATACTGTTCTCCATGCTTTGACAGAGACCATTATGAAGCTCCATTAACGTCATGGTGCATGGAACCACAAACGAAAATGGATTCTGGCACACAAACCTCATTCCCTCATGAGTATTATGTATTATCTCACCGTCGCGATACACCACCAACTTTGCGGTACCCTCCATTACCCTTAAAACACACTCAAAGGACACTCATACACTCTTACTCAGAATGAAAATGGACTCGAGCACTGCCTTATATAGAGGAGAGTTTTCACCACGCCCCCACGTGTTGACTGTCTCAGCCAATCACAGCTTGCCACGTGTCAAAACGCCCCGCGTGTTGATTCATCACGCCTCCCACGTGATACATCCACATCAGCACGTCCCCCACGTGCTACTCTAGCCAGCCAACCATCTTCAGCCAGGTTATCACGTCCCCTGCGTGATGACGTCATCACGCCCTCTGCATGGTGCCTGTTCGTCCAACCACATGCTGCCACGTCATCTTCACGCCCTCCACGTGTAGCAGGCACTACGCCCCCCTGCGTGTTGGCCTTGGACCAGAGGCATTCACCTAGACGTAAAACACATTTTTCCTCCATAAACAATCAAAACACCAACTTACAAACCATATTCAAATTTTTTAACCAAAAAAAATAGAGTTTATGGAGTAGCAAAAGTGGTAGTAATTATGGAAGAAAAATAAAAAAGAAAGAGAAAAGAAAATAGTATTTATGAAATCATCAACAAAAACTTAAAAATTAAATATTTTTATCAAACAAAATATATCTTATATGAATATAATTTTATGATTTATCATCATAAATAGTTATTTACTTGGATTTAAAAACTAGAAACTTTTTCTTCCTAAAGTTCTTGATGATTTTAAGGAGGCATAACTTTAGGCACGTGTTGCCTAGTTCTTTGAACACATAGACTTCTTCATGTAATTTTGGTTCGAATCGTTATAACTCGAGTTATTTTGTTATCGAGTAAGATTATATAAATAAATTTAATTTTAAAACAATGATAGTTAAAATATTTTATATAATTATTTAATTATATTTATTTTATTAGATAATTATTGATTTGAAATGTAATATTATCTAATATAATGTATATGTAAAATAACTGACTTATTATGATATCAAAATTAAATTATATATTAGATTATACATTTTAGAGATTAATTTTCTTTTTCATGCGTGTTAAATAAACGATGAGTGATTTTTGTTAACATAGTTAAGTAGCGGCGCACCTTCCTAACTCTGGAAACCCTAATTCACCAAAAGCCTCCCTATAAAGCACCACTTATCGCTCTCTCCCAAATTCATTCATTCACGCCTCAACCCTAGTCGATCTCTTAATTCTCTCCATCTCCTCTCTGCAATAGATCGTAATTTTGTCATTGTATCTGTTCATTAGGCTCTGACTCTGCTGGGTATCGTGTCCAGTTTCAAAGCATAATTGGGGGCAATGACGATTTGAATGTTATTAAGGTCTCGTTCGTCGTAATTGGCCATGTTGGCCTTGCCGACCATCCTGATATATCACCACCCATATTCCGAGTCCCTTTCGTATTCTCAATTTCTTTCTTTCTTTTTATCAATTGCATTAGGGTTTTACGGATTTTGTCATTTATGCTTGAGTAATGCGATTTATGCGTCCGATGATGATAAATCCAAAGGCTTGTTTCTCTAAACATTCGCAGTGGCCGCCTAAGAGCTTTCGCCTTCGCCAGGCTTGAGAGCTAGTGCTGCTTTAATCCTTCCTTGGATGTCTGAGGGCAGTTTTGGTATTACGAACTCTTTTTTCGCTATTCTGTAATGTTCATTTTTTTGTTATGTTGAATAAAAAGCCAATTTGCAGAGCAAGAGCGTCTTCAATCAAATGGCGCGACTTGCCTTGAAGGTTGGCGATAACAATGGCAATGGCGATTCTCCGTGCCTATCAAATCCTTTTGTTTTGATCTTGGCCTCGAACAAGTCGCTACATTTTGTTTTTCTCGTTATTATTATTATTATACTCTTTTCCTTTCAGTTTTTACAAACTAAGCTAATGTGAATTTTTTTCATTTACGAGGTTCTATTCTTGACTAATGACTATACAGAATTTTATTTAGATAAGTTAGTTCTTTCAAGGTTTTTTATATTTAAATAAATATTTATTGTGTTTCGTTGGGACCTTAATGGCCAGATTTGCTCTTAATGCAGAAAGTAATCTCGGGTTTATATGGTGCTACAAGATGAAAATTTAGGGCATGGAAACAGAGACACCTATTCTCCGTCTGCTGTAATTTAAGCCATATTATTCAAATTAGCCCTTAAAATGTGTCTTGATTATCAAATTGGAGCCTTGATATTTTAGCTGGTCCAATGAGGACCCAAATTAAGAATCTTGACTTTTCTTAGCAATAACTAAATTGCATTGCTATATAACCCCCAAATATTATTTTTCACAAGTACTTAACCAGCAATAATTTGCATCATAACCACCTTGGCTATCGACATTCGTGTCCGGCACTTGTCCTAAATCACCCTTATTGTCATTATTTAGTACAATGAAATTTATGTGTTAGATTCATCTTATACTAGCAAGGATATTTTTAGTGTTTCCTCTGTTTGGGTTTTTGTCTCGCTTTGTGACTTGAAGGTTTGTTCATGGCTAATTTTCTTTACATGCTCTTCCCATCACATGTACGTAACCTGTTTTACAACCTATTCATTAACATCTTCACCCAATCCATATTCTTTTATCACCAATGCCTTTCTCATTTAATCCTTTCCATGTATAATCTAATTATTCTTTCTATATTCTACTCGATCTTTTCTCTTCCTTTCTTTCCACAATAAATCTCTCAATCTTGCTTCTATCAATCCATCCCTTCTTTTTTTAATTACTGTATTTGAGTGATGACAGGGAGGCTCATTGCCCTACAAATCATGATGGTGATGGCGATGAGGAGGTGGTGATTGTTTTGAAAGAAATAGTTATATCTGAAGGGATTTAGATTTGCACTAAAAGTTTGTTTGGTGGTATTTTTGTTGATAGATTTTTTTTATTGGCTCATTAGAAAATGCCCTATTTTCGATATGGTTTAAACCAGAGGAATTTAGGGTAGCGGAAAAAGGTAACAATCGATTCTAATTCTTTTTTGAAAAGGAAGCCGACGTTACAAGGATTAAAAGGGTAGCTCTTTGGCTCTTAAAAAACTATATTCTTCATGTTCAAAGATGGAACCAATCAGGAGAGGTATCTGAAAACGTGATATATATCTTTTCAATTTGGGCTCAGTTTTAGGGGCTGCCAGAGTAGTTCCAAGACGTTGGGGGTGGGTAGAAAATTGGGGGGTCATTTGGTAAACATAAGTCACATTGACTTATTTGAAGGAGGGAAGGAGGCACGCATTATTAAAGAAAGGGTGGAAATCAACGGTAATAAGAGACTTTGGAACACTCTAAAAATTGTGGGTCTGGATCGAAAAACAGTGGAAATAGGAATCATATATGAGCGAATAGGAATTTTCTGCACCTATTGTGCTATGTTGGGACATGATACCAAGCATTGTCAAGACTTAAGTTGCGACTCTACTAAGAATAACCTATAGGAGGATAAGGTTGATGAATCGCTCAAAGTGGATAAAGACTTGAATGGAAGGAAATGCCAGGTAGTTCACAACAGATTGGTGCAAATGTTGGTTCCTCTCAGCCAAGGAAAAAGCCTCTTTTTTCATGGTTATTTGGCAATCAAAACATCAGGCTCCCTCTAACTTAGAGTCTAGGGTGGAACGAGAGGGTGATTTGGAGGATATTGGTAGAATCTCTTCTAGCAATGCTACCCTATTGGTTCTGGTTGATATTTCGAATGCCTTGACGCACGATCAACAGATAATTGCCTCTTCTAAAAGATCTAGTATTGGTGTTAAAAAAGTGAGTATGAAATAACTTGCCAGACAAAACAGCTTTCGTAACAAGTCTTTTATAGGGAGTAAATGGAGGAATGGAGGAAAGGAAAACCCAGAATAGATGAAGAAGTGTTTTGATGCTCCACGAACCATGAAGTTGATAGGTTAGAATTATAAGGGTTTCAGGAGACCCCTAACATTCCACAATTTTAAAAGAATTTGTAGATCTTAGTATAGAACGAGGGGTGGAAATTTAAATTATTCTTTCCTGTCAGAGTTAAAGATCCAGTTAAAAATGAAATTTGGGGAGTTGTACGGGTGCATTTTAAGTACGTCGGATCAGACACCGGCCACTCAATTTGAAAAATTATCATCACTTTTTTAGAAACTGTAGAATCGTTTTTTTGTCCTCGAAAATTTTAATACTATTATAAGTCCCTAAGAGAAGGATGGCGGGGGAATTAAATCTACTGCTTCCATGACTGTCTTTTTTGGGTTCATTAATGAAAATGACTTGGTAGACTTGAATATGATTGAAAGACCATTTACTTGGTACAACAAGAGAAAAGGGCAAGAGTTAATTCAAGAATGGTTAGATCACGTTATGGCTGATGATGTGTGGATCAATTTCTATCTGGCAGTTGACTCAAATCTCCCATTGAAAATATCTAAAAGAAGCTTCAAGTTCTAGAAATGCTAGTGTGGTATGAAAGGGGTTAGGTAGTTGATAGTAAAAATTTGGAGTGTTGTAATTACAAGTTTACCAATGTTTATACTGGTTGAAAAATTGAAGCTTTGCCAGTATCATTTGGTTTAATGGCAGTAAAAAATCACATTAACTCAACAAATCACATTCAGGAGCTGAATGCTAGTACTAAGAAGTTGCGGGGTTTAGGAGTACAAGGAGGGAATCAACTAGATGAACTTGAACGAATGGTAGAGGCTGTCCACATTTGGGAGGAAAATTTTTAGAAGGATAAGTCATGAATTAAATGGTTACAACTTGGTGATTGGAACACAAAATTCTTTCATTAACATTTTCAAGTAAGAAACTGAAGAAACAAACTTTGGAGACTAATTTAGAATTACCGTGTAATTGCTACCTCTTATAGAGACATTGCAATAGTGGTGGAAAGGTATTTTCAAGAGATTTTTACATCAGATAACCCTACTGATCCTAGTCATGCTTTTGAAGAGTTTGAGGCTAAAGTTACACCAGCTATGAACCGTAAACTAATTTGGCCAATTTTAATGGAAGAAGTTAAACGAACTACTTTTAGTGTACACCACCAAAGCGCTCCAAGTGAGGATGGTTTTATTGCAAAATTTTTTCATTTCTATTGGGATATAATTGGTGGGGATGTATTTCGTGCAGTGAAGAGTTTCTTTATGGGTAGTTGAATACTGAAGAGTTTTAACCATACCCAGATTTGTCTTATTCCAAAAATTCCAGATGTTAAGGATATGACATAGGTGAGGGCTATCAGCATGTCCTCAGTGTTCTATAAAATTATTTCAAAAGTATTAGTTTATGGATTGCAAGGAATTATGAATTCTCTTATTAGTCCGAACCAAAGTGCTTTTGTAAAAGGTAGGCTCATTTCTGACAATATCTTAGTTGCTCATGAATGTATGCATTACCTAAAGAATAAAAGGAGGGGTTTAGAAAATGAAATGGAAGTTAAGCTGGACATGAGCAAAGCCTATAATATAGTTGAATGACAATTTTTGTGATTATTCTGAAGAAATTTGGTTTTGTTTCTCAATGGATTGGATGGATCTGGAAAGTCATCATAATTGTTTCTTACTCAGTTATTGTGGAAGGACATCCTTTTGGTTTTTTTAAACCAAATAGGGGCATTCGACAGGGTGATCTCCTATTCCCATATCTTTTCTCTTCTGTGTAGAAGGAATTTCCTTCTTGCTATACAAGGCTAAGCAAAACAGTATTATCCGTGGAATTTAGATTAACATAAGATCTCTTAAGGTGAATCACCTACTATTTGCATACGAGTTAATTCTCTTCAATAAAGCTACTGTTGACAACTGCCAGCACATTATTGACTTGTTAGATGACTATGAGGGGTTTAGCGGGCAGAAAGTTAATCTGATTAAATCGGCAGTATTTTTTAATAATAATATTTCTCGCCCATTGCGGCAAACCTTGGCAGCCCCACTTCACATTCGTAATATAGGAGAGCAAGATAAATATTTAGGACTACCTTCTATAGTCCAGAGATCTAAAAAGACCACTTTTGGGATGATTAAAGATAAAGTTAAAAAAAAGGGTGGAAGGGTGGAAGCGAAAACTGCTTTCAGGTGAGGGTAGACACGTCCTTATCAAAGCAGTTGGGGAAGCTATCCCTATCTGCAATCTTCCTTGTTTTAAACTACCAGATAGTCTTATAATTGAGATCTATGAAATTTTATCTCAGTTCTGGTGGGGACAAAAGAGAGGGGAGAGAAGAATGTTTTAGATAAGTTAGGATAGTATGACGCGACCCAAGAAGAAAAGGGGTCTGGATTTTAAGGACCTTCGATCTCAGAATTTAGCACTTTTGAAAAAGCAGTGTTAGAGAATAGCTACCAGACCAAACGCTCTACTAACTAAGATGCTGAAAGCAAAGTACTACAGATACCAATCTATTATGGAGGTAGAAGTGAGAGCAGTACCTTTGTGGGGTTGGAGAAGTGTCTTGGAGGGGCGTAAAGTCCTTGAGAAAGGCTTGTTCTGAAAAGTAGGTTCAGGAAAGAGTATCCGTGTTTATGTAGATCCATGGCTATCATCCCCTCATTTCCATTGTGCTCTTAAGCAGTCTGCAACAACAAGGCAACATGTAACTTGGGTAAAAGAACTCCTAACTCAGAACAAGGAGTGGAATAATCAATTAATACAATCTTTGTTTCCTTCAGAAATTGTTCAAAGTATTCTTTCAATTAATATTGAAGAATGAGAAGACTAAATATCTTGGATTTTTTACAAGTCTGGTAATTACGAAGTAGTATCAGTATATCAAGTGGTTTACCATTTTCAGCATCCACTAATTGAGTTCTATCCACCTATAGCTCAATGCAGTGATATTTGGAAAGACTTGTGAAGATGAGGTTATCCCCAAGTATCAAATTCTTCCTCTGGCGTGCCCTCCATGGAAGACTTTTTGTCTTATTGAATCTTCAACGGTGAATTCTTTCAATTTCTGCGATTTGCCTCCAGTGTCAGGTAGAGGAGGAATCTATTATGCATTGGTTATTCATATGCAATAAGGCAAAAAAAGTATGGCTCAGAAGTCCATTTGCAGGTGTGACGATATGAGAAGAGGAAGAGAAACTCTATCGGTGTTAGAGGAGGAAAAAATCTTACCTAGCGAAGAATGGGGTTATCAACAAAACTTGCTCCTAGTTGGCATCATGTGTTGGAATATTTGGAGAGTTCGAAACCACTTGGTCTTTGAACACAAAGAAACTCCACCGGAAGAGATAGAATGAGCTTCTCGAAGATTATTGATGGAACTGGTAAATGTCCACTCAATTCCCTTTTAGTAAAACATTCAGGGTTAAAGCCCTCTTTTTAGATTCTCTCCTTTCATTATGCCTCTTTTATAATTCTTTTCTTTTATTATTTTTCTTTATAATTCATTACGAGAGTTGTTTGGGAGTTCCCATTCTCTTTTTTTAATCCTTAATGGACCCATTGTATTCCTTTGATTATGAAATGAATACCTTTTGTCTTTAGAAAAAAAAAAGGAAGAATTACTTTTAAAGTAACAAATAAGCAGTAAAATAAATGTTTAATTATTTTGATGGTCTTTATAGTTTTGTCAAATTTTCAATTAAATTTTTACATTTTTTAATTGAGTTTCTGAACAAATATTTTTTTAAATTAGGCTTCTCTTGCCATTAAATGTTATAAAAAATATTAAAAAAAATAAATTTACCATTATACTCATTTTTTATTCTTAAAAATCACTCATTTAATTACCCTTCCCTCCCATAATTTTTTGGACCTTCGCCCAATGTCTCATCTAACCCGACCCAACCTGCAATTTCTCTTTACCGCATCTCTCCAATCTCCGTCCTCAAGGTCTCCACTTCCTCCTCCTTCGTTGTCGACATCGTCGACCACATCACCATAAACCCTACTATTGTCGAGGAATTAGTCAACACGATCCGGTTCCTCGCAATCGATGCCGTTGAGAAAATGTTCTGTGTGGGATGAAGAGCTGGTAGTTCTACCTCCATGAATGGGTGTGGCAGAATTGGGAGGAGCGAGGGTGAAATCAGAAAGGAGAGAAGGTGCCAAAAATAATAGTCAAAATTTAAGAATTCAACATGGTAAAAAAATTGTACTCGAATCGATGGACTAATTCTCCAAGGTGATATTTGATATCTATCAACTTTTTTAAGACGATACTGCTCTTTACTAGCAACATCAGTATTTTTTTTATACAATGAATAAATTGAAATTATTATTTGTACATAGGTATATGTTATTATATGAAGAATTTCAACTGCAAACATTTAATTTTCATTGTGGTCATAAGCTCTCTTTTCAATAGCACCTTCTTCAGGCTAATAATGGAAAAAAAATATTAAAGATTAGGAATACAACATAGATAAAAATTTAAGAAACAGAATGCATAAAAATGGAGGAAGGTGAGAGGAGTGATATCTTCAATTTAAAAATAAAATATTTTATTAAATCAAATATTTTTGTTATGGTAGAGACTTAATTAAAAAATGATTTAGAAATCTAATTGAATGAAAAAAAGTATAAGGACTTCATTAAAAATTTAAATAAATTATATGAATTAATAAAATAATTAAACCTAAAATAAAAGAAAAAATATGTCTTACTGATTCTTGTAATAATATTTGGTAGCCTTGGGTTACGTATATGGGTAGATATAGACCGGACTACTCGATTGGGGTTCATGACGGGCTCATAACTTTGTGGAACTCATGACGGGCTCATAATTTTGCGGAACTCGTGACTTGACTCATTTTAGACTTAGCTCGTTTTATTAAACAGGTTAGACTTGGACTTTTTGTAAAACCTATTAGCTAAAAAAGGTCATGTCTTAGGCTTTAAAAAAAGCATACAAAGTTCGTTGAGCCGACACGTCAAAATATTTTTTTATAAAAATAAGTTATTCTTAATTTAGACTTTCAACTTTTCACTTATATTAAATGCAAAACAAAATTAAAAAGAATAAATAGTCAATATTAAGGTGAATTTTATGGTGCAGAAAAAGAAAATCTTTTACACATACATTAATGTGTTGTCAAAATATATTACTACAAGTGTTTAGAGTAAGAAAAATTGAAGACAATTTCTGAACAATTTCAGCAAGCTACAGTGTATATTGTTCCCTTATGCATTTGTGTTAGCTTAATTTGTAAACTTGATTGAATTATATTTCATTAGTTCTAAGTGACATGAGAATGGGCCTTGGTTAAAGATGATTGTTTTTGTTTTTCATAAAATTGTGTAGATTATGGGTCAGGCAAGTTGAGTTTATTTGGGCATTTGGTATTTTTTTACAAGAATAAGGCTTTGTCTACGAATATATTGATTGGGCACTAACTTTTTGTTTTGGACTATGAGATATATAGGTAATGGACCTTGACCTTAGTCTAGGAAAGAATACAAAACACGTCTGACATAAAAAAAAATTAATATAAAAGTTAAAACCCAAAAAGAAAAATATAAAGGAACATATTCTAAGATAATTTATGAGTAGTGTTACAGTATTTTAGTATATGGTGTTAACGTATAATAATAATAATAATAGTAATCGGTAATAATAATTTTTTTTACGCTATATGGTTGTTTATTTTGATAACAATAAATGTTAATAAAATTAAAAAGTTAACAAATAATATTTAAAAGTAATAAAAATAATATCGACAGTAATAGTAAATTTATAATAATGTTAGAAGATAATAATAATAGCAGTAAGAATAATATAACAAAAATAATAATAACTATAATAAATTGTCCACAACTATTACTACTACTAGTAGTCAAATGTATAAGGTTTATGAGTTATAATTTAATGTAGGATTTAGAATATAAATAGAATTGAAGATTTATATAATTTATAGTGCTAGGATATATATGTTATGATTTAGGGTGCATGGTCTAAGTGTTTGAGCTTTAATATTTAGGAGTTAAAGTATATAATTTAGAGTTATTTGACAATAAAATAAGATTAACGGTATATAATAGAATATGATATCAACCGAGTATTTAGAGTTAAGAATTTATTAGGGCAATTTACTATAATAAATAATGTAGCCTCTAATATTATTGGAATGCATAAAATGGAAAACAGATATCCAAATGTATTTTTTTCATAATTTATGTAAACCACAATAGGAGTATTGACAAACCCCAATTTGACGGTTTGTTTTGTATTAAATTTAGAGTGTCTTGATAACCTTTTGTCACATTTAGCCTATGAATTAGCATGGTTTTGTTATCTCTCCCATATTCGTGCTTAAGTGTAAAAACATGCTTTTTGAGCCTTATTTTGATGAATTCTAGTTTCTCTTTGATTCCACAAGATGCCTTGATGTGTTTGCTAGTAATCTCAGGTTGAAATAGGCTAGGCATGGATCAAAGGAAGCAAGGAATGAAGCATACAAGTGGAGGGAAGCACAAAAAGCCAAAGAATTGATCCAGGCCATGCACGCGCACGCGCACAAGGCGCTCGCGCGCACATTGCGAAACAGGCCAAGGACGCGCACGCGCCGATGGTGGCACATGACCTCATTAATGTAACACGTGCCTGGCGATTTTGGAAGGTTTTCAGCAACCAACTTTGGCGCCAAAATGCATATAAGAGCCAAGGATTGAAGGGGATTGACACACATTCACACCCATAGACTAATTAGGGGACCATTAGTATAGTTTAGTTTTAGAAGTAGTTTCTAGAGAGAGAAGCTCTCACTTCTCTCTAGAATTAGGATTAGGATTAGGATTAGTTCTTAGATCTAGGTTTTAATCTTTGCTTTCTTCTACTTCTACATCTCAATTCTTTGTTGCTACATTCATCTTCTTCTATTCTTTTGTTGTAATTTCCTTTATGATGTTCTTATACTTTGTTGTAGATCTACTATTGTTCCTTCCATTTTCTTTCAATTCAATAAGAGGTAATTCATAATAATTGTTCTTCTTTGCTTTTCCATTGTTGATCTCTTGCCTTTGTAGTTAGATCTCTCTTTAATCCTTGCAATTTATGTTGTTTACTTTTATTGCCTTTTATGTGTTTGTTGAAATGCCTCTTCTAGATATAGTATAGATTTTGTTCCTCTTGGCCTAGGTAGAGTAATTAGTGACTCTTGAGTTATCTAATTCCTTTGTTGATTGATAATTAGAAGTTGCTAATTGATTTGAATGCCTCTAAAGCTAGTCTTTCCTTTAGGAGTTGATTAGGACTTGAGGAATCAAATTGATTCATCCACTTGACTTTCCTCCATGGTTAGAGGTTAACTAAGTGGGAGTAATGGATAATTTGTTATCACAATTAAGGAGGATAACTAGGATAGGACTTCTAGTTCTCATATCTTGCCAAGAGCTTTATTAGTTGTTAGGTTTTTTCCCTTGCCATCTATAATTCTTGTCCATAATCTCAAAAACCCCAAAATAACTCACAACCAATAACAAGACACTTTATTGTAAATCCTAGGGAGAACGACCCGAGGTTTGAATACTTCGGTTTATAGATTTTAGGGGTTTGTACTTGTGACAAACAAATTTTTGTATGAAAGGATTATTGCTTGGTTTAGAAACTATACTTCGACGAGATTTTATTTGAGAAATTCTAAACCGTCAAAAATCGATTCGTCAAGTATCGCGGTTTACAAATGTGCGTAATTTACAACAGAGGTGTCGCAAATTACTTTGAAAAAAACATCACATAATTCGCGGTAGGGGTGTCGCGGTTTATGTGTGTTTTGAATTTTGTGCATAAACTACTACAGAGGTGTTGCAGTTTATGCTTTGTCAACTTTGCCTATAAATACCAAGTAAGATAGAGAGTGGGTCATTTGAGGAGAGATATTTTCATTCTTTCACAAATTGATAGTGAGAAGAGCTTGTTGGTTCTAGTCCACTGCTCTGGTAAAATTAAAAAAAGTAATAGGCATGGTGTTAAGTTCACGGATAAAGGACCGCTGAGCATTTTTATCCGTTCGACGGATACTTTGTCGGATCTGAAGAGGAATATATTGCAGAAGGCATGGTTGTGCGGGGCCAAGTTGGTGAAGAATGTGTTCTACAAGATTCCGATGGCGATTGTGTCAAGTGGTGTGCATTATGAAACATTTGTCATAAGGTCGGATGAAGACATGGGGGTCTTGTTTCATTGTCGGCGGAGTTTTCCGGAGGTGAGAATACACGAGTTGTTTGCCAAGTTAGAAGACCGAGTGAACAGTTTCAGGACTTCAGCGCCAAATCCTCAGTCGACGACGGTGGGGGGTGCTTTTACTTCGATGCCTGTCATTGCACCTGGTTGTCTCCTAGCTGCACCTTCACTTGCTTTAGCACCGGCAGCTAGGTCACATGGTTTGATTACTGGTCTTGTTGGTGGTGGTGAGCCAGATCACGTTGAGGACACGATGTGGGACGATGATTCGGACGATGAGCTGGATCACATATCAGGGGATAGTGAGGAGGACACTCCAGTGCCGCCATCTGCACTTCATGGGCCATCCAGTTCTGGGTCCCACCAACAACCGCCGCATTTCTCGACGCTTAACTTGGAAGCAGTGAGTCAACAACCAGATGATGCACACACCTTCAGATACCAAAGATTACACGACGACAATGCTTCTGATGAATTTTAGATTGGTCAATCCTTCCAGACTAAGGAGGAAGCTTTTATGAGTGTTAAGGATTATAGCATTCGTCGTGGAGTTCAGTATCAGGTTATGGAATCTGATCATCTGAAATATGTTGGGAGATGCAAGGAGTTTAGAATCGGCTGTACTTGGATGATCTGCGTGGCACTTCGGCAGCGCAAGGGTACCTGGGAGGTTAGAAGGTACAACGGAGTCAACACTTGCCTGGCTACATTGATTTCGAGTGACCATCGACAACTCGATTACCACGTAATTTGTGCGAGGATCTATCCGTTGGTTAGGGCGGATGCAGCGGTTACCATAAAGGTGTTGCAAGAAGCTACTGAGTCAACCTACGAATTCAGGCCTAGTTATAGGAAGGTGTGGAAGGCAAAGCAGAAGGCAGTCGCGCAAATTTACGGGGATTGAGAAGAGTCGTATACGAAGTTTCCCTGGTGGATCCTTGGGATGCAAGCAACGATGGACGGAACCGTAACTTGTTAAAGACTTCTCCAGTGCGTGTAGGCGGTGAGGTTGATGAGTCTACAGACTACTTTCACCGACTTTCTGGACATTCCATCCATGCGTTGAGGCTTTCAAATATTGCAAGCCACTAATCAGCGTTGATGGAACGCATCTGTATGGGAAGTATGGCGGGACTTTGCTTTTGGCTATTGCGCAAGGTGGTAACTCAAACATATTGCCAATTGCGTTTGCACTTGTTGAGGGAGAGAATGCTGAGTCGTGGGCTTTTTTCTTGTCCTACTTGCGTCAACATGTGACCCCACCGGAAGGGACTCTGGTGATCTCTGACAGACACAACGGCATTAAGGCTGCACTCGAGGCACCAGACAGTGGTTGGAAACCGCCTCATGCATATCGAGCGTATTACATTCGACACGTTGCAGCTAATTTTGCTCTCATTTTCAAGGGTCAGGATGCAAGGTGGATGCTTGTGAATGTGGCGTATGCTAAGACTGAGGCCGAGTTTGAGTACTGGTTTGATATTATGAGGACTGAGAATCCGGCCATGTGTGACTGGGCCAACCGACTAGAGTATGATAAGTGGACCCAACACCAAGATGGAGGCAGACGGTTCGGCCACATGACGACGAACATATTTGAGTGTGTTAGTTCTGTACTGAAGGGGACACGGAATCTGCCGGTTACTGCACTTGTCAAATTCACATATGGGAGGCTAGCAAAGCTTTTTGTCGTCTGAGGGCAGATAGCATAGGCATAGTTAGGATCAAGTCAACGGTTTTGCCAGGTGCTGGTGAAAGCGATAGAGTGCAACCTGAAAGATGCGAGGTGCTTCACGGTTACTCTGTTCGACAGACATCAGTCTGAGTATACCGTGACTGAGATGACTCCTACCGGTAACTTCTCGCTTGGGAAGTATCGGGTTTCCCTCAGAGATCGCACTTGTTACTGCGGGTACTTTCAAGCTCTCCATTACCGGTGCTGCCATGTGAATGCATGCTGTCCTCAATCCCGGTTAGACTGCGCTACGTACATCCATAAGGTTTATACCATGAGTAAGGTGTTCAGCGTATACCGGATGGGGTTTTTGCCCCCTATTCCAGAGGGTCTGTGGCTTATAGGGTTTAGAGTTTAGGGTTTTTGCCCCCTAAACCCTAAACCAAACCCGCATAACATTCTCCTATATCATAATGTCACAGTATTTTTTTTACCAATGCCATGGTGCTTTTTTTTTTGTCAGGGTCCAGCCCAACAAACAAACCCAGACCACAGAAAACCAAATTCCCAACCATATGACCCAATCCGGCATTGGAAGATCTCTCCTTCCCTAATTTGTCACTGTAGCTCCTTAGTCCTTACATATGCTGCCTCCATTCCAATTCTATATGCTGCCTCCATCCCATTCCAATTCAATTTCCACTATTGCAAAAAACAATCACAATGACAATAAAAAAGTCCAAACACCTCTAGCCCAATATCTTTTAAATTAATTACTCACGCTAAACTAAACTAATTAACATAATTTAGCAAAAGTCAAAATGTATTTTATGTCAACTGCTTCTGTAATATTTGTCTTCAACCAATATTTATTTTAGATATTTGTCAAAATCTTAAGGTAACAGTAATAAAATACATGTGTAGAAAGAATTTTCCTTCTACACCCTAGACCTCACCCAATATTAATTAAGATAGTAGTTTTTTTGTTCAAAGAAAAAGTTTATAAATTGTAATTATAGTTATGATATGTGACTACGGATTAATATATAAATATATTTTTTTTACAAATTATGAATTATAAATTTTAGAATCTATTTAATATCAATTTTGATTTTTTTTAAGTTTATTATTTTTTGAGTTCTAATCACAAAATAGACTTTTTAAATAGGTTCGTGGGCTTATATAACTTAAAATATACCAAACTTTAAAAAATCTATAAAAATAACAGATATAAACTTAAACCATTTTATTTACGATATAAGTCAGATTCATCAAAATCAAAATTTAGCTTGGCTCAATATATTTCCATCCCTAATTACGTACTTGTACTACATCCATCATCTATGAATTATTGAGTACAATAGTAGTACTAATGAATCTTAAGTCATGCAATGTGTATTTGTCAATGAACAAGTATGTATGTACTTAGACATTCCAAATTTTATTCTCATTCAACAAATACGAAAAAGATAGTTTAATTAGAAAAGAATATGCGCTAAAGTTTCAAATCGAGTTAATAGTCTAAATCGTCCCTAAAAGATATCCCGATTTCCATTTTCGTTCTTGAAAGATAAATTTAATCAAAATTGTTCTCGAAAGATTTAAAATTAATCACGTTAGTCCTTCTGTCTATTCTGTCACTAACAACATTAATTTTGCTGACGTGACACGTTAGTTTTTTTTGTCTTTTTGGTCATGGGCTATTAAACCCAAATACAGAAACAGAATCCTAACTACCCAGAACCCGACCCACCCGTACCCGCCCCGAAAATCCCTCATCAACCCGTCTGAGTAGCTTCGAGCCTCCATTTCTGTCCCGTTGCAACACAACCCTCACAATGGTGGTTCTTCAAGCATTCCTTCATCATCCTCAGTTGGCAAGCCATCACATCTTTGAGCTATTCCCCATTCGATAGCAGGTATTATGTTCGATAACTGGTCGTTTGCTCCAGTCCCCTCTTAACCGAGGATTCAGGTGAAGAATCTTCGGAGGATCTTCCCCTTCAACTGACTTTAGTCCTTGTAACTTAACCATGAACTGTGAAACTGCAACCAATCCATCACTTTTCCTCAACTTTTCAAGCTTAAGAACATATTCCTTATGAGCAAAATGGGTTGTCCCCACCACATGAATTGAGGAACCTGCTGCTCGCCCTGCAAGGTAGAAACATCAAGCCATCTCTCTTCTGCAATTCATCCCTAGTCATTGATATCCAAGAAGGACAGGACTCAGACTTTCCTTCAATGATAAATTTCTCTCCAAACTCCACGTCATCAGCTGTGTCTAATTCTCCTCAAGCTTTCAGCCCCAATGTCTATGCCTCATCTGCCATTCTCTCAAGCACAGATAAATTATTTGTCCTATTCATTTGTTGCATGATTCTTCCAGTAATTCTGCCATACATCTGAAGAACACGTTCCATGGATTCACCACCATGTTCTTCCTCCTTTAGTGAAACTTTGTTGGGTCTCAAGGGAGCATCCTTCTCCGTGCTAAACTCTAGCCTCCGGTAAAGTGAATCTCGATAAACAAAACTAACAAAAGGCTTGCTCAACTCTGAACCTTCTGAGCCACCAACAACAGCGGCTCAAAGAAAACCTCTTCGAAATGGAAGGTTCAGTTTTCTGCCTTTTCATAGTCTTCAAAATCAACAAACCAAAGAAAAAATGATACAATCTACACTACAGCAAGTTATCAACTACAACAATACCCTACACTGCAGATGTTTTATGCGAATAAAACCATAAAGAACTACATCAACGTGAGGAAGCACGCAAATGGCAACAAAGTTGTAATTTTGAAAGCAAACTCCCAAGTCCAAAATTTTTGCTAAAAACGACAGGACAACGAATTAGATTGGGGGTGGAAAGCGAGCATTATACCTTTGATGCGGTGGTGGCAGCAGCTATAGAGAAGGGGATCTAAGACACTTGATAGGTGGTGGAGGTTGGCGTTCAGGCAAGGCGTGGTATCTCTGCAACATCCGGCAACGACGGCGGTGGTTATTGGAGACGGTACGCAGTGTGAAGCTTGAAGAACCACCATTGCGGGGGTTGTGTTGCAGCGGGACAGGAATGGAGGCTCGAAGTTATTTAGATGAGTTGAGGAGGGATTTTCGGGGTGGGTACGGGTGGGTCGGGTTCTGGGTAGTTAGGGTTCTGTTTCTGTTTTTATTTTTTGGGCTTAACAGCCCATGACCAAAAAGACAAAAAAATTAACGTGCCACGTCAGCAACATTAATGTTGTTAGTGACAAAATAGATGGAGGGACTAACGTGATTAATTTTAAATCTTTTGAGAACGATTTTGATTAAATTTATCTTTCGGGGACGAAAATAGAGATCGGGGTATCTTTCAGGGACGATATTGACTATTAACTCGTTTCAAATCCATTGATTGCTTTGAAAATATAATCAATCCTATGGTTTATTACATTTTTTATTCTCACAGAATTTTTTAGTCTTGTATACCAAAAATTAATTTATCACAAATTAGATTTGAATTTCAAAATTTGTCACTAATTAATAAATTACTACAGTATAATATGTGGAATAAATCTTTAACACTTTATCTATTGTATTATATAAAATTCAAGTTTTTGAACTTAATGATAAAGCTGACGTGATATGCTTCTAAGAGTATTTTTAATTTATTTTTTTTAACTCATTAAATATAATTCATTACGATGGCTTAATTATATCAATTAATTGATTTGATTAGATATTTAAGTATCACACAATTTAGTATTATGTATATCAATTAATTGAATATAATTGTTAGAGTATAATTAGGATCAATTAGATAAATTAACATTATTCAACATATCTGAATATGTATTATAAGATATTACGTGTTTATTATTTTGATTCTCTTATCACATATAAATACCCTGCTATATTGTATCATTCTACACAACTTGAATACTCACAAATATTTTTTCTATTGTTCTCTCTTCCCTTTTCTAACATGGTATTAGAACCATGGTATCCTCCTCGAGGAGGATAAGTTGATTTTCTTCTGGTGAAATCACCATACTTTTCTTCCATACCATTTTTTTTCTTCTCTTTTGTCAATACTTTGATGTTTTTCTGACCTCACCGATTAGCTCATTCACTACTTACTTATTCTCATGGAGAAACCATATGTTTTTCGTCACCTTACTATAGTTTTTCATCTCTTCACACTTTGCCATCTTTTCAGCAGTTTTTCGGCAGTTAGCCACTCTTGCGGCAGTTCCGTCTGCGTTTCCTTTTTGCCAAATTTGTCTACATTTCCTTCCAACAGTTCCGTCTGCGTTTCCTTGTGGCAATTCCATCTGCGTTTTTTTGTGACAGTTTCGTCTACACTTGCTTCCGGCCATTCCGTCTGCACTTCCTTCCAACAGTTTTGTCTGTACTTTCTTCAGGCAATTCTATCTATACCCATTCTATTAGTTTATGCATTTTTTATTTAATGAGGGATGTTAGAGTATAATTAGGATCAATTAGATTAATTAGCATTATTTAACATATCGGACTATTTATTATAGGATATGACGTCTTTATTATTTCGATTCTCTTAACACCTATAAATCCCCTTTTATATGGTATCATTCTACACAACTGAAATACGAACAAACCTTTTCTCTACTACTCTCTCTTACCCTTTCTAAGAATAATAAATACAATTTAATTTAGCTAGAAGTTCATTGTTTTATAGTCTTCTAGATATATATAAACATGATAGAATAAAATTGTAAAAATAATTTTTTTTATCATTTTAGATATTTTACCTCTTTTTTTTTCTCTTTACATGTAATTTTGTTTTGAATTAACTTTGTTTATTTAATAATGAAATATACTCATGTTAATTCTATCATATAATAGTTTATTTTTCTCCTATGTATTTTGATTTGTATAGTTACTATTGATTCTACTGATTTTGTTTTCTTGAATTATTTTTTATTTTTTTATTACTTGATAATTTAAATAAAAAAACAAAGAAAAAAAGAAATGATGGCCAAAGACAGAGGTTAGAAGGCTAAAGCAGCAACATCATTGTTCAACATTATTATTAGTAATACGAACTTTATTATTTCTTTTCTGACATTCTTTAATATGAACTTCATTTCTTTTTCTTTATTATTATTAATACTTTTATTATTTTCTTCTCTAATTATAAATCTCCTTCTAATAATTCTTTGATAGAATATTTTTTTGGGCTAATAAATTTTTTTTTCTATTTTTTTGTCAAAAATAATTTATATTAAAAAAAAGAAGATACAAATTAAATTTTAAAATTCAAATTGAAATGAGATGTGCAAAGGGTAACTATTGAATTCATTTTGTAGATTTAAACTCTTTTTATTATTGTCATTGAAAATTTCAAATACTATTATAAAATTCTAGATATTTTTTATCTTATTATTCTTAAATTATATATTATACCGTATATTTGAAAAGTTTTATCTTTTTTGAAATAAGTGTGACATTATATATTTTTTTGGATACAAAGGGATAATGAAGTTGAAGTTAGTAACAAAATTAATTATATAATAAGATACACATTTTTAGAATTTCTAGCACAATTGACAAATTTTTAGTTTTAAAATAATTTTTTACTCTATTTTTATCTTTTATTTGATTTTTTATAATTTTTTATTAATTTTTTTAATTAATTATGATTGTAATAATTCATCACAAATTTGTATTTTGTAAAAAAAATTTATCAATCATAAAATACAGAAGACTTAACAAAAAAAATTTTAAAAATATTGATTAATTACAAAATAAAAAATATAAATTGTGCTTTAATTATGTTGTAAAATATAAATTAGGGCTATTTAAAATTAGTTTTTTATGTTAACTTAAATTATAATAAGGTAAAAAAATTGTATATAATAATTTAATTTAATTATTTATTCTATCAAAATTATTATTTATTATATCTCATTTATTTTTATTTATTGATGATCTTTAATTGTCTATTTTAAATAAAAATTTGAATGAATTGAATTGATTTTTTATAAATTAGTAATATAATTATTATGATATTTTCTTTGCTCAATAATATTTTTTAATTTATTTAATCTAATTAATAATTTTTATTTTATTTTATGCTAATTTAACTAATTAAAATTAATAAATTTCAGTTATTTTAATTCTTGTAATTTTTTATTTTAATAATGTATTTCAATTAATGCATTAATATAATTTTAATATTTATATGTCATTAATCATAAGAATCTCATTTTAAAGTGACATTTTATCCCCAATATAAATATATATATATATATTTAATTATAGAAAATCTACTATTTTTTTATACAATTAGATTAGATATATTTATATTCAATTTATTTGATAACTTAATTAGAATTAATTATATTAAAAATTTAGATTAAAATTATGGTAGACTAATTATATTGTTATTAATTAATTATATTAAAAGACTAAGATTATGATAGATTATTATTATTTTATTACTTTTTATTTTATTCTCATAAATCTTGCTAAATTAAATAAGGTATTATATATCTTCTTTTTATTCCTCTTTTATATACACATAAAATTTATTAAATTATTTCTTTTTCGTCTAATAATTTTGTTTCTCTTTTATTTATATTTTTTTCCCTCAATATTTCATTGATTTTTATTTTTCTAAATTTTACTTCAATTTATGTATTTGTTCTTATTACACCTAATATTTTTTATTTATGTGTAATATACATTCTTATATATGTTATAGAAATATGAATTGATTCTATTAACTTGCCAAATTTTTTAAAAAAATCTAAAGCTAAAGCACAAAAATATATTTATATATATTTTATTTGTTTAACTAAAAAATGTAATATTTTTTGTCATATTTGTTGAAATCATAAGTTAAATATGAATATTAATTTTTGAAATAGAATAAATATATTTTAATTTTTTTTTGCATCTAAAAATAATATTCTATCAATATTAGAATTATTTAAATAGATAAGTAATAGTGAATATAGAATTATTAAAGATAGATAGAACTAAATAATTTTTTTATTAAAAATATGAATTTAAAAATATTATATTCAATTTTCAATAGTCAACCTCTTATTGAACCATTGTATGTTCAAAAGATTTTTGAAGAAATGAAATAATTTTAGGTATATATTTTTTTGTAAAATTTTAATTAATTCAAGATATTTATTATCGTTGATTAAAAAAAGTAAATTGAAATAATAATTTAATATTTTTATACTCTTAAAATATTATTTATTTATTTTTTTAGCATTTTTTATCATCGAATGATGATATTAATATAATTTAATTTGATCATCATTTGATTGAATAAAAATTCTATTTTAGGTTTAATTATTCTGTTGGTCCCTATATTTTTTTTCATTTTAGTTGGGTTCCTACACCAAATTTTTTTTCAATTGAGTCCCTATACTTTTTTTTCTTTTATTTGAGTTCCTGTACTAATTTTTTTTAGTTGAGTCCCTATATAATTAAGCCAATTACTACTAAGATGGACCTAATTGAAAAAAAAAATTGTGTAGGGACCCAATTAAAAGAAAAAAAAAGTATAGGGACCTAATTGAAAATTTCGTAAAATTATAGGGACCAACAAAGTAATTAAACCTCTATTTTATCTGAAAATTTTAGAATTTTTCAACATCAAGATCATCTATGTTAAATCATTAAAAAATATAAGTGAGAGCGCGGAAGCGTCCCTTCATTCGAGAGCATGATTAAGATCAGAGAGCTTGGCTCTTGTGGTTCTTTGATCTTCGTCAACCAAAACCATCTGTATCCCTGATAGGGTTTAATTACAACTCCACTATGGAAAAAGAGCTACTGAGACGAGTTTGATGTATTGGAGACTAAAATCCTAAAGTCATTATTTATATTTGAGTGTGATACTCATTAAATTCTAAAACTCAAATAAAATAGTATCTATGGTTTTAATCTCATTTATCCAAATAAAAAATAATAATGACTTATTTAATTCAATATTTATGACAATAAATGAGATCAACGTTATATAAGTCATTTAATGTGAAACTACTTAATTTGCAATTATAATTAATATGTGTATTACCCATAAATATATTAAGAAATAATAATTTTTTAACAATCTTCCACTTGGGTTATACATATATATTTTTCTGAAATAATCACATCTTATAAATTTTATGCGCACATCTGAATGTTATTTCCCTGATTACTTTAATAATTGGGTCTGTCTCATATATTAGTTATGAAATTACTACAACTTTTATTACATTAATGTCGCAACGAAACTACGATGATCGCCATACTAAAATACTCAACCACATAAATCAAATTTAGATGAGAAAATTTAGAAATTACATTGCAAAAATGATCTCATGCATGCCTATTTTCAACTGGTTCAACTTGAATCAAAATTTTCTTTTATTCGGTGAAAGACTCAGATGAAACTGCAACGGTAACGTCTGGGCTCATAGCGAAGAGAAGAACTTAATAGACTCAGAGAGAGAGAAAAGAAGAGAGAGAAATTTACCTAGAAAAAATGGACTCGGCAGGAAAAAGGTGGCGACGGGCTCAACAACGACGGTAATAGGATAAGCAGCAATGGCGACATGAGCTGTGAAGGAAGATGATAGTTGTGAAGAGGTAGGCGGTGATGAGCTTAGCAACAATAATGACCGGAGCTATGAGATTTTTTGTGAAGAAGGCGAGAAGAAGAAGACTTTGGGTGAGGATGACTGGATTTCTCTTACATGGCTATAAAGTATGGAATGAAGCTGTGAATCACTGAATCTGTGATGTGAAGCAAATCCTAATTCTTAAAAAATGTTTATATATATATGGGGCGGGTACACCATAAACCCGACCATGCCCTATCTTAAGTAAAATCTGTCCTGACTCGAGTCAAGTTATTATCCTTCCAATTGGGTATGGACGGATCGGGTACCCGCGTATTCTACTGCGAAGTCTAACCACGTATTGATGCTCATATAGATATAAATAATAAAAATTTTATAAATAATATAATAACATACATGAAGGATAAAGTTGGTAAAAGATAAATAAATGGTTAGTATTCATGGCTAAAAGTTCGTTAGGAAAATGCAGAAGCTAAAAATAGTTGCTTCTTGTAAACGTTGGTTTTGGTAGCAAAATCACTTCTACGTTCATGAAAAAAAATTTGTCAAACCAAAAATTGAAGCTTTCAAGAAGTCTAAACATGTTTCTTCCCTTCCAACGAGTTTTCCAAATACACCCTAAATTGTTACACACACAAGATGATATTCTAATTTTTAATAATATATATTTTATTTAATTTTTTAATAATTTTTTTTATATAATTTTATATATTATCCGTAGATAATACGAAAGCATACACTACTTAAGCAGATAAAAAGTTAAAAACCAGCATCCTTGCATTAATTGATTCAAAGCATATCCCACAAAATACTTACCTAATAACGATTTAATTGCTGAGCAGCCTATACTGTTATATATACGCTACAAACCTTTTACTGCACTGTCATCCTATGTATTTACTAATCAGAAAACAGTAATGATAAAAATAATCATAGGATAATCTCATTCAATCTGGGAATCATTTTATTATCATGCTTCATTTTAAGATAAGGATTTAAAATATGTTTGGGGACATATGAAGAAAAACTTATTTTATGAAAAAAAAAATGATTAGGTGAAATTTGAGCATTGGATTATAATCAAACGAAATAATCAATGCACGATACTTGATACTTCACTGAGTTATTGTATTTGTGTTTCAGACACATTTTAAATACGATATTTATTAATATTTGTTCAACATGCATGTTTACTGTGTTTAATCGTGTCTTAATAATCTTTTTTAGATACGTTTAAACACATTTAAATACTATTATATATCAGCATGTCTAATTTTATTCTTAACTTATATTCTTAAAACCCTCAACTAGCTATAACAATAGATATATATATCGTTTCTAACTAATCTTTATAATTGACTTGTTGCACCAGTTACCAGTTGCATAGCACACTAACAACCTAACTAACATCAGTTTCACTAGCTAATCCTTTTTATCTGATTTAACTGTTGTACTATAGAGTCTTTATCATGTAATAATACTCATCTAACACGCATGTCTGTTGTGTCTAATCGTATCTTAATAAAAAATAAAAAATTCTATTCTTGACATGTTTGGACACACTTAAATATCATCACATATGTCAGCGTGTCCAGTCTTATTCTTAACACGTACTCTAAAATAAATTTAGAAATAGTATATATTATTATTTATTAAAACAAAAAATATTTTAAATACTTGATATAATTAAAATAAGACATTAAAAATAATTAAAAAATTAATTTATATTCTAATATCAATAAAATATAAAAATATTATTACGATTTATCTAAAAAATATTTTATAGTTTATATATATATATATATATACCCGTATTATATAAAATTTTAAAATTCGCATATAGTATCGACGATATGATAGGAAATAATATAAGCTCTTTTGAGCCAAATAATCTTGAGCTCTTGTTTCAGCATTATGTGAAAGACTCACTATTTGAGCCTTTTACCAAATTGACCTAACTATAGAACCTTTTATATTCATATATATAATCATCCTATATTCGTTTTCTTTTTTGTTCTTTTTTTTAGTAAATTTATCATAAAAAAACAACTTTTCAAATATAATAGGTTATTTTAAAATAAATTTTTAGCTAAAGTATCTAAATATAAATTGGTTAGTTCATAACCAATTATTTGAAAAAATATTATACAAATAAGAATTATTGAAATAAGTTTAATTTTTTTGCATTCTCAAATATAATTAAAATGTCAAATAGTTAAAAAATAAAAATATTAAATTATTAAAATGTTTAATGTATTAAAAATATATATAATAGAATTTAATTTTAATATACTGTTGATATAAGATAATTTTACACATACATTTAATATCTAATGTAATATCAACAAAATTAAAATAACTATATTTTATATTATTTATATAAATAATCATAAAAAATAGACATAGCTGAAATAATAAAAAGTTTATATATGTATTTTTTTATAAGTATCTTTACCAAAACCCTTAAAATAAATCTTTTTTACTTTTTTAGATTTAGGGTTCAATAAAAGAATTCATCTACGAAAAAAATTAATATAAGACTATTATTTTAAATGAAAAATAATTAAATTAAAAATTTTTTTAGAACACTTTCAAACAATATCATAATGAATGTTTTGCATAAAAAGGTAAGTTTTATACATTTAACACGGATATAAACACGGAATACGATACAACACGTGATATGAAGATACTTAAATTTTAAAAAGTTGTTGGATACAAAGACACACATATATTAAAAATATAATATATTTATTAATATTAAATTAATAAGTATTTTCAAAAACAACTATATGATATGCATTTTTTTTAAAGTATAGAGATATTCAAAAGGTAAAATCCTAAATTTTTATGTCTTAATAGAGTTAATAAGAATTTTGTACATCATATGTACACAAAAAAATTTATTTAAAATCATACTATTTCTCCATCATATATGGTTGAAATCTTCATCGTTAAAAAAATCAATCTTTTCAATTTGAGTTAATACTCAAAATCGTCCCTGAAAGATATTCCGATCTCCATTTTGGTCCTTGAAAGATAAAGTTAATCGAAATCTTCCCCGAAAGATACACGACTTGGTCACGTTAGTCCTTCCGTCAGTTGGATGATGACGAGGTGGGTTGATGCCACGTGTCACGAGATGATTGGTTGACGTGTTAGATCAGTAACACGTGGCATGCCACGTGTCACTTGACATGTAAAAAAGTTATTTTTAATAAAAATAGTCCTTGAAAGTTCAGACGTAAGTCATTTTCATTCCTAAAATTTTAAAAAATAATTAAATTAGTCCTTATATAATTTTTTTAATTTTTTCTTAATAATATTAAATTTGAAATATTTTTTGATACTACTAATTTTAATAGAAATGTAATTGACAAATAAAAAATTAGTAATAATATCTTTTTTTCTTAAAAATTTTGTCAATAAAATTATCTCTCTCCTTTAAGTCTTCTCAAAATCTCTCTTATTCTTTTCTATTCTAAAACATTTTTCTTACATTATCACATTTTGCTAGAATATATATATACTCAAAATTAAAATATATGTATTTATTAACCTAAATAAAGTTATATACTCAAAATCAAAATTTATATATTAAAATAAAAATTATATAATCTATCTCAAACATATGAAACACATAAAAATTTATGTAATTTATCATATAAAACATATGAAACACACATATAATCTATCATAATAAATTTATGTTGTGACCTTTCCATTAGGAACTTGACTACCTTGTTGGGGCTGTATCAAACCCAAAGAGGCCATTTGCTGCCATTGTGGGTGGTTCTAAGGTCTCATCCAAAATTGGAATGTGTTTATTATGATAGATTATATGTGTGTTTCATATGTTTCATATGATAAATTACATAAATTTTTGTGTGTTTCATATATTTGAGATAAATTATATAATTTTTATTTTAATACATAAATTTTGATTTTGAGCATATAATTTTATTTAGGTTAACAAATACATACATTTCAATTTTAAGTATATATATATTCTAGCAAAATGTGATAATGTAAAAAAAAGTTTTAGAATAGAAAAGAATAAGAGAGATTTTGAGAAGACTTAAAGGAGAGAGATAATTTTATTGACAAAATTTTTTAAGAAGAAAAGATACAATTACTAATTTTTTGTTTGTCAATTATATTTCTATTAAAATTAATAGTATCAAAAAAGATTTCAAATTTAATATTATCAAGAAAAAATTAAAAAAAATTATATAAGGACTAATTTGATTATTTTTTAAAATTTTAGGAATGAAAATGACTTACGTCTGAACTTTCAAAGACTATTTTGATTAAAAATAACTTTTTTACATGTCAAGTGACACGTGGCATCACTGACTTGACACGTCAACCAATCATCTCGTGACACGTGGCATCAACCACCACGTCATCATGTGCCACGTGACACTTAACGTGACACGTCATCATCCAACTGACGGAAGGACTAACGTGACCAAGTCGTGTATCTTTCGAGGACGATTTTGATTAACTTTATCTTTCAAGGACCAAAATGAAGATCGGAATATTTTTCAGGGACGATTTTGAGTATTAACTCTTTTCAACTTCGGTTCATCAGGAGAAAGATAAACAACTTCAAAAACACCATTTTTCTCATCAATTGGTGAAAAAACATCTCTAGTAATATCTCACATCCTAGTTTTTCCTTTATTGTATTGTGAAATTTTTCTTGAAAGAAGACGAAGATTACTGTGCACAAATACTAAATTTTCTGCACGTTTAAACTTCAACATGTTTCTTTTTAGGAAATGGATAAAAGAATAAGTGTTCCAATTCCTTTCACAATAAGACGAAGATGGTTACCCTAATAGCCTAAGAGCAAATTGGTCGAAAAAATTTTGCTTTTACCACCATAAATTAGCCACAAAAATTTTGTATCGGCTATGCCTCTATCATTTAAGGAGTCATAATCATCCGTGTCTGAGCCGTGTTCAGACAATTTTTTAATTTTTTGGATAGGACATATTTAGATAAAGAAGACACAGCTTGTCAAACGATTGTCTTTGTGCGTCATATCTAAAATATGTTCAACATGCAAACACTACAACTAAATAAAGTGACTATACTTCATCGCATTTAACACTGTTAAAAATATCAAAATCTTTTAATTTTTATACAAAACTTCCATTTTTAACATGTGCGGATTCTATATGTTAAAAAAATTTAATGAGACAAACAATTTTTTTGTTTTTTCTTAAAAATATTAAAAATATAAAAAAATTTTCTTAAAAAGTATTAAAAATATAAATAATTTTGTCTTCTAAAACAAGAAACTTTTATTTTTACTCTTATAACTGCAAATCAAATATGAACACAAAAATATACTTTCAAATTAATTATATTACATGAATAAAAAAAATCAATAATACCTCATGGTATAAAAAAAATATTTAGTGTTTACAAAAAACATTAATTATTCTATTATCTCATATTTAATTACATTATTTTTAAATATTAACTATTTATTTAAAATATAAATTTAATTTTGATACAGTAAATTCGACAAAATATTTATATTATCAGTGCATCAAATTAAACTCTTAAAAAATATATGGTAATTAATTTTTAGCATTAATAAATATTTCTCCCAATAAACAAATTTGTGTGTATGTTCTCTTTCTGTATTTCTGCCAGACCAAGGGGAAAAAAAAGAAAAGAAGAGAAGTAACATTTTGTGTATCTGAATAGTGAATTCTGAAACCTGGGTTAGAACTTGGAAGGTACAGTGGTAGATTACACTCTCCCTAAACTGTAAATCACCAACTAAATATCTAACTCTCTGTGACTCTGTCCTTCTCACTTCTCATTACTTTTCTTCTCACCATCGTTATCACTCACTCTCACTTCACTCTTCACACTTATTTCCACGCTCACACCTAAAAAACCGTCTTTTTCCGTTTTTCACTCTCTCACTCATCTCAATACCCTCCTCACTCCCCTCTCCACTCTCACAATTTCTCAAAATTCTGCATCCCAAAATTAAAGCTCCGATCTTTCTCATCTGGGCACCACTAAAGTTTTCATCTTTCTGAATTTACTCATCCGGGTCTTCTTCTTCTGCTGAATTCCAGTTTCAACAACATGATTCGCTCCAACAGCAACAATATGCACGCCAACACCGATTCCGATGTAACAAGCTACGACCCATCAACGCCAAGATCACCAAAACGCGCCGTTTACTACGTTCAGAGTCCTTCAAGGGACTCACACGACGATGGTGACAAATCTTCAACCAACCATGCCACAACGCCAGCATATAACAGTCCCACTGATTCACCTTCACACCACTCCTATGGCCACCATTCCAGGGAATCCTCTGCAAGCAGGGTTTCTGGCTCTTACAACTCTTCTTGGGGGAGGCGATGGAACAGGAAGCGTGGAAGTGGCTATAATAAAGGGTGGCCTGAGGGCAAGGTGATTGAAGAAGAAGGGTATTATGGTGATTTCCACAGCGGGAATGAAGGGCTTGCTAGGAGGACTCAGGTGTTCTTTGCTGTGGTTGGATTTGTTGTGATCTTCAGTGTTTTCTGTTTGATCATTTGGGGTGCTAGCAGACCTTATAAACCAAAGATCATTGTTAAGGTACATTAAATTATTGTTGTGTTGGGACAGATTGATTTTTTTAATTTAAGAAATTGCCACTTGTGTCATTTTTTTAATTAATAATGAGTGAATATTCACATTAGTACTTTTTCTAGATTTTGGACATGATTTCGGTTTGTCAGAGTTTAATATAAAGATTATAACATCAATTTGGTCTTTCAGTGTTTAAAATAAACATTGATTTAGTTCCATGGATATGGTTGTGTGTTCAAATTGATGGTCATTTTATAACATGTAAAGAATCTCCGAAGGACTTATTGCATTTCTTTTTGAAGTAGCAAATTGAATCTTAGACTCTGAAATAAATGAAATGGTGAATTCTTTGATGGTATATAATAGTAGTTTTTATTTAATTTTTTATATGGTTAGCAGTAAATAATTGTAATGTATTTGAGATTGTAAGTCCACATAGATTTAGCTGTTCTTGTGTGCTGTGATTTGAGCTGAGGAGCATGATATATAGTTAAGGTCATGTTAGGCAACCATTATCAAAATTAAAATAAAAATAAATTATAGAACGGTGTATAAACTTTTTAGATTGGGTCTATGTCCTCTGTTTATGCACTCTGCACATTTTGATTAGATAGGACAAAGATTGTTTCACTCACTGATGATGATTACAATAAGGATTTTCTTGCATGTTGGTTATTGTAATCCTGTGCCATGTGAAGTTTGAAAGTCCCATTTTTGTTACAAGAATAGGTGTCTACTACCATGCTTTCAATATTCATCTCTTTTTCTTTTCATTCAATTCTGCCAGAGTTTGATAGTACATAACTTCAACATTGGAGGAGGAGCAGACCTCACAGGAGTCCTGACCAAGATGCTAACAGTAAATTGTTCATTCAAAATGACAGTGCATAACCCTGCAACGTTTTTCGGCATTCATGTTAGTTCCAAGTCAGCAAACCTCATGTATTCTGAGATTTCAGTTGCAACTGGAGAGGTAAGAACCCTTTTAACACTAATCTTCGACATAGAAGGATATGTTATGTTATCGTTGACCAACATTTTTAGATGTTTAATTCCATATTCACCTGTATCTTGCTGCAGTTGAAGAAATACTACCAGCAGAGAAAGAGTTGGCGGACGGTGTATATGAATATGAAAGGAGACAAGGTTCCTCTATATGGAGCTGGGGCAAGCTTATCCGATTCAGCTGTTGACCGAAAAATACCAATGCGGCTTGTCTTTGAGGTTAAATCAAAAGGGAATGTTGTTGGGAAGTTGGTGAAATCTAAGCATAGACAACAGATTTCTTGCTCGGTTGTTCTTGATTCTGAAAGCAGCAAACCTTTCATACTTAAAGAGAATGCATGTTCATACTCATGAGAGGTTTTGATCCAGCAACAGCAACAATAACTGGTTCTTTGTGTTTCAGATGGCTTGAGTTTTCCATCCGATAACTAGACGTGTGAAAAGTTACAAATTGTGCTTGCCTGGTTAAGGCTTATTGAGTTCAAGTAGCTTGTAGTAGAAATCTGTGAAAAAATGGTGATTTTTCCAGAATAATCAAGGCCTAAAATTTTCATACTAGTTGCAAAGTTTAAGAAGTATCATTTTTGGATTATTTTTTTTAAACGTAATTTCTGCTATTGGTATTGGTTGGTTTTGCCATCTGGCTCAGATATTCTGGAAATAATGCTATAAACTTAGAATAATTTTGTTCTTCAATTCATCGACTTTAATTATTTGCCATTCCAAACATTCTACAAGTCTTTTTAAGTATCAACACGCTACCGGGCAAAAGCAAGCAATAATGCAATGATAATTTTCCCTTTCATTATAGGTGATGATTATTGTCACGGTTTTGGACATGGACATATTCCAACATTATCATGTCAGCACTTGTACTTACTCAATTTCTCAAATTAAGAACATAATCAAGTTAAGAACATAACAGGAAAAAAATTTTTGTAGAAAAAATATTTTATTATTCAAGTGTTTGTTATAAATGATTCATTCAAATTTTAATTATCAACTCCTATTTATAAATATTCACCTCCTTAATGGACGTGTGATTAAATCTAATCAACGATCCAAATCAACTGTCTAGAAATTTCATTATAAATATCTAATCTATTATATTTCTCTAAATATTTTTAGATTATTATATACTACTTTTCATATTTCTACATATATTCATATTTTTCTAGAATAGTTTATTATTTTCTAGAATTTTTTAAGGATATTTTAGAGTGTTCTGAAATTATCCCGAACATTTTCAAACACTCTAAAATACTGTACAGATATGTTAAATGTCTTAAAATTTATCTTAACATCATGCTACCTAAACTTTGATACCTAAATTAGTTAAAGTCAATATTTAATTTAAATAATATAAAAATAAATAATTTTAAATATTAAAAACTTAACTTAAGAAAAAGTTAGACAAATTCGACACAAAAAAATTGGCCTTCATTATAACCCAATTTTCTTCGGATTGTTATGATAAATATGAAGAAATTTTGGTAAAGGGCATAGGGCAAGCCTTTTTTTTGTCATGGGGACCCGTAATTATTGTCCCTGTCCATACAAAGTGGAAAACTTGTATTATATTCTGAATTTCTGATCTGGACTGAAATATTCGGAGAATCAGCATCACCTAAAATGGTCAGACCAGAGAAACGGAATATCGGAGCCCAATCCAAAATTCCTGCCTCCCTGGCTGGTGGTTGGAGTTTATGTTATTTAATAGCCCAAAACAATCAACAAAAAAAGGTAGAGACCAATTTGTAATTCCAAAGTCCAAACCTAACTTCCTAACCTTACAGACGGCTCTGGCCCTGTGTATGTGTGTGTGAATTATTTTTGAGTTGCACAATTGGAGGTCATAACTAGTCTACTAGGGTTCTGCCGTGAGGAAGGGGTTAACGTCTTTTTGGTTAGATACTACTGCCACGTCATGATTCATGAGCGGTGATTTTGCGAGGGAAAGGGCCTCAGGTCCTCACGCTCCAAGAGAAACATCCAGAGACATCTAGAGAATAAAGTGAAAATATATTTTTTCTAAGAACAAAAAGAAAATCTAAATAAAATTAGAGTTAAGCGTGTGCCGATTTTACTATAAAAATAACATAACGGCTGGGCCCGTTTTCATAATAATTAGAGTTAAGCGTATGGAGATTTTACTATAAAAAAATTTTGACATAAAGGCTGGGCCCCGTTTTATAATCGAAAAATGACTTAATAAAATTCGCCAATTAGCCGATGACAAGAAACGGTCGTTAATTGGCTGAAAGTATAATTAGTACGGAATTAGCGATTAATATTACGAAGATTAAGGGTCAATTTGGCTAAACTTTTTAAATAAATTCTTTTGAAAAAGGAGTTTAAAATATAAGGACTTTTATTAATAATAACTTTTAAATAAGTTATTTTGAGTTTGGATAATTATTATAGAAGTTCTTGTTTTAAAGTTGTGCATTAAATAAGAGTGATAAAATAACTTTTGAAAATAGGAGAAGTCACATTTTTTAACTTTTTCAAAAGCTCTTAAATAACTTTTTGAAAAGTTAAAAATTGATCTAAAAAATTGTACCAAACACATTAATGTAACTTTCTATAAGTCAAAAGTTGAAAAAAGTTATTTTTTAGTGTTTCCAGACGGACCCTAAATATATTTATGTTACCAAGAGAATACATGACTACATGAGTTTAACTAGAGTTTATTAAATGCCTATATGTTTTTTTGGTTGCCGAATGCGTAAAATTTTAATTAGAACATATTAAAGAGCAATACTTTTAATATAAAAAGTTATTAATTAATACTAGTTTAAATATAAGACAAAAATTTAAAAATATGAACCACCTAAATAAATTTCTATTAACTAAACTCATTATTAACAAAAGCAGAAAACTTGTGAGGACTGTGGGCGCTGTTCTATCTCTCTCCTACACTCCTAGTTCGAATTTTACTGCCGCTACATGATCTTAATAAAATATAATAACATAGGTCTTATTCTGTTGAGAATGAATTGACAAGTAGTCATGTACAGAAAAAAAACGAATTAACTATTAAGACTTATTCTATACTGTTAGAAAAACTCAACAAAAAGGTTTAAACAAGAACATGTGTGATTAAAAAAATATTACGATATCAGAATTTTAACGTGAGAAACTTTTGAAAGAGAGACAAAAAATTCACAAAATTTAGTCTAAAAAATTTTTTTATTATCAAAATAATAGATATACAAATAGTCTTTTTAATACTAGAACATCTGAATAATCAACAAAATATATCACTAAAACTGGTAAAATCAATATAAATCTTTCACAAAAATAAATATCTTAAATTAAATAAAAAAAAATACAACTAACAAATTATATCTTAATATTTATCTCTATATCAAAAATAATATACTAAATTTTCATAAAAAATAGAACAAATTTAGCAAGCAAATGTCAAAGTTGACAATGCTCTTTTCGCTAAACCCTACTGCTTCTTTTCTTCCGTTCAAAAAATGAATGAAGCCTTGAATCTCTCTCTCTTTTCCTCGTGGCGGTGATAGCCACTTTCTTTCTTTCATTTCTTTTTCGACAAGTTGTGGGTCCCACTTGAGGTTGGGACCCACTAACATATATATATTTATATAGATCTTAATTTTTCAGATTAAATTGATTGTTGGGCATATCAAACAATTATGTATCCGACCTCAAGAAAAGTGTTTGATTGCGGTTTATTGTTGTTTTCCATGTTCACTTACATATATAATCCTAGGGGATACAAAGGAATTTTTGTTGCTAAGAGCAACTCCAATGCTAAGAAATAGAGTTTCTCTTCTGACATATGGGGACTCAATTACCATTGGAGTGAAAAGGAAAAGAGGGCTCTTCACGGGGATCAAGGTTGAGAGTTCCTCTAAGTAGGGACTTGCAACAACTTTAAAAAATAATAATTATTATATTAATTTTAATTACTTAATTAATTAATTAGGTGGGACCACAATAGGGATTAAAGTTAGTTCCTTCTAATGGAGAAGAGAGAGATTCATTGAGTTCTTATTTATTGGTTATGACGCAAAATCTGATGTGGAGTCACTTTTTATAACAAGTGGGCCATAAATAGGGACTGAGATGAGTTCCCTACTGAAGATGGTCTAATGCAAGAGGGCAATGCTAGGATCATACCATTCTTAAATAAATGGTGGGTAAATTTTTCTTCCATGGTTGTTGTTGTACACAAAATTAATCAATATTTTGTCAAAATTATAAACTGATTTTACACTGATTATTCCATTCGGTATTTACTTAGGTGCCTTTGGGTTTGTTTTGTATTCTCTTAGCAATTCCATCCACGCAGATACACGTTGAGACTCTTGCCAGGAAGCTTCATAGTATTCTTGAGAGTGGAGGGGAGAAAAGTTTGGCTAAAAATATTATTATAATTCATGTGAATATTTGCGATTATCGATTAAAAAGTGGGGCTTAAATCATAATTATTTTTTAAAGTAATCTTAGTTGATAGGTGCTTCAAATATTAGGTAATATAAAAAATTTAAGTATTATTTAAAAGTTATTAATTTATATTTTTAGAATTTTCAATTTACTTTGATTTATTTATTTAGTTATTAAATTAAATTATATATTTGTGGGTTTAGATTTTTTTTTTAGTTTAACTTAATAAAAAATTATAAATATCTTCTAAATTATTATAATCATCATAAAAATTATTAGAGGTGTAAACATCTTTTTTTATGGTTTTTAGATAAATTTATATGCAAACAAATGAAGTTAAATGAGTTCTTCTCTTACATTGAAAAATTAGATAAAAATTTGAATGATATCTTTTAATTCAATTCTTAAATTATAGTTTGCACAAATTAAATTGAAGAATCTATTTTTTATTGTATTAAAAAATTAATTAAATAAAAAATAAAATAATCCTGCTTATATTCAATTTTAATTCAACTCTTTTATTTTTTATTTTTAATCTTAATTCATTTTTTTCTATTTCAATTTTTATCCAGTTTTATTAGGTAGACAATGACTTTTATAAACAATGTGAACAATAAACTGTAGAATTGACTCAACTTAAAAAAACACTCCACCCCTAGGTTACTTCCTAAACTTTGATAACCATATACACACCTATTGAATCAAACTTTCAGCCATTATTAACGGTCTATAAGTAAATCGAACAAAAAGAAATAACCATCCAATTAAAAATAATGAATATAATTATCTACATACCTATTAAATTGAACATCCGACATATTTATTGACGTTGTATAATATTCTCATTATCTACTTATACTTTTCAATTTCTATCTCTAATGTGCAAAAATGGTGAATCTCATCAAGAGCCAAGTTACAAAGATGGATTTCCAACATATGGGTCAAGCCAGGTGATAAAAAATTGTTGCAGTATTTTGTTCGAATATTTGAACCACCGTATTTATTATTAGATTTTTTTTTTCTTGAAAAGATGACGACAAAAGTGGTTGAAGAGAAGGTTTTGAGAACCGAAGGCAAGGCGGTCCCCACAGACCCAGTCCCCGTAACGCCCTATATAAGTCCTTGGTTGTTTTCTTTTCAATCTCTTACACTAGTCCACTACCCATGGTTCGGTACGACGAACGGGATGCTAGCGAGGCCCTTGCGTCCTTAAAACCACGAATAATCATGGAGGCTTACTGTTTGATAGCCTTAGCTCCCCAACTTGAAGATCCTATCCGAAAGACGGATGTGAACCGCGAGACAGCACACCGCGATGCCATCATTATACCTACACGCGGTGCCAAAGAGAAAATCTTGCCTCACTTGAAGAAGGAGGAAACTAAAATCCTCAAAGATGGGATCCGAGCAAGAGTTTTTGACACCTGCGATCCCTCTATACATTTTGTTTCATCCTTTGCTGTGCTGAACGACGGTAAATACGTCATAATCCGTAAGAAAGAGGACCACCACCATTGGAGTGACTTTGTCCGACAAGCCGGTTTGAAAGAGGAGGAAAATGTTGATATCTGGCCATTTCGCCATGCACCAACCGGAGACCTCGCTTTCGTTTTTGAGAAGCTAGGAAATGAAGATCCATCCAAACCACAGGTCAGTAATTGTTCTATATAATTTGCCCTTGGATCTCATTTTCCTGTTTCATTAATAATTCTCCTTGCTCGCATGAAAGATAAATTCCATTTCGTGTGCATATTTGGATTTTTAAATTATTCATGCGCGTGATATTGTTTAGTGATATTTCGTGTGTATTTTTTGTCTATTTTTCTATAATAATAATAATAACACATGTTAATTTTAATATTATCATTAATACATTTTTTTATTATAATAAATGTATACAAAATTAATTAAAAGCTTAAGTCTTATATTTTTTTTTCCAAAAGTTTACTTAATATATTAGCTCAAAGGTTTAATTTGTGGTGGTGATTGCTGGTAGTGGCCACAAATCATCAGAACATTTTATTTATTTTTTATTCTAGCTGAGGGGGAGTTGACTATTCAATCAATATGCTCACTCAATTTTCTGATTCATACGAAAATGATTGTATACGACTGCGGGGAGTATGTAAAACTCAGATGTAATTGGGAAATTTATAATCACCAAGAAAAGAAAGGAAGGGATAAGAAAATTCAAAAGGTGGATTCTTTTATTGAATTAAATCATATTTTATT
>NC_029776.3:89754636-89774410 GCF_000817695.3 Arachis duranensis
TCCCTTAAGAGCGAGTAAGCTGAATGTGTTGTTAGTTGGCTAAGACCGGGTCGATCCTTTTTATGCTGTAATAAATTAAGGACCCAGATATTTGCATCTTTTTAAGCCATTACAATAAATAAAAAAAAAACGACCATCTCTTAATAATAAATTAATAATTAGTTAGGTCATGTGTGGGGGATTATATATCAATCCGATATACCTTGGCTACCAATATTCTTCCATTCTTAAACTCAATAACAAGCTTCCCCATTGA
This sequence comes from Arachis duranensis, assembly GCF_000817695.3. Classification (NCBI taxonomy): domain Eukaryota; kingdom Viridiplantae; phylum Streptophyta; class Magnoliopsida; order Fabales; family Fabaceae; genus Arachis; species Arachis duranensis. Next base: position 89,754,893 of record NC_029776.3, read on the forward strand.
CTCTCATCAGGTCTCCAGGTAAAACTTCTCATCTACTTTGGCATCTTATTTCGAAATTTTCGTCCTTTTTTTTCTTTTGATTATTTGCAAACTGCCGGATGAAGTGATTGCTGACGATTTGTGAGAAGTGAAAGCTTAAATTTTTACCCTGGTTGTCGTATAGATCAGATCTAATTATGCTATGCTCCTCTTCCCCTTAATTATAAATAATTTGTTGTTGGATGCAATGATTTATCATTTATGTTTACCTTATTTATGGTCAATTTAAGGTTTTTGATATTTTTTTAGCAATAATATGTTATATTTTGGGTTTAGAAAATAGATACCTTATATATGCATCAGCAACAGAAAGAGTGATTTTTATTTTATTTACTTTTTATCTTTTGGTAAACAGGACGTATTTGCGGCAGCAACGCTGGTTAATATGTCAAGTGAGTATACAAATAACCTTTTTCATATTTAATTTGATTCATCAATGACTCACTTTTTGTTTTAAATTCAAAAACTAAAACAAAATATATAAATATTTCAAAATAATTGTATGTGTCTAATATTAAGATGAAATTTAGAAGAGTGCTAGGAGTTAGCAATTTTTGTGTTTTGTAACTATCAATTGGCGAATAATATTATTTTTAATGATGTGAGATTATATCTAATGGTAGAAGATCACTTATTTTTCTTTTGATGGTTAAGTGCTAGCCACCAAATACAAAAATTGCTGGCCCTAAGCTTTTTCTTTATTTATTTAAGAATAATCTTGTTTATTTATACAATTTTAAATACCTATTATTATCACAGTTTATTTTATTATATTTTTTAATATGTATATGTTTATTTTTGAAAGGTACTTTAGAGGGGTAATATGATTTGCCTCTAAAAGCATGTGTTTGGGATATCAATACATCAATGATGAGAACATCAACATCATTTTTCGTTAAATCTGTCTTGTAACATCGATATGCTTCAGCCCTAACTTGGTACGGTCTTGTATTATGATTATGAACCACTTTATATGAATATTGATTTATTCCGTATATCAAATTGTGATGTGTGGACTTGAATGGTTTTTTTTTTTCGTTCTAGCTTTGATTGATTGGTTTCATTTATTGCCGCACTGTTAAGGTTTAAACAGTTACTTCAATTTTCCTTCCTTGTCCATTTTCAATGTTTGCTGTAGCATAATGCTTATTAATTACAAAGGAAAGAAGGTTTAATTGACTATAACTTGTTTTTACTTCTTGTCCATTTTTTAATATTATGCTTTCACTATATTATGCATACATATCTCACCTCAACCTTTTTTATATTCGCAGACAATGTGCGTTAATTTCTGATTCTGCTGCTCTGTCTGCTCGGAGTTGCTTTTTGGAATAATCTCTACTCAGAGAACAAGAACTATATTTATATGATCAATTGGCTGTTTTTGTTTTTGATATACGCCTTTATGCTGTTGATTTTGTTTAATTTTATTCAGATACATGAAGGATGCATGCATGGATTAATACAATGTTTTTGGCTGGGATACATATTTCATTTCACAAGTAAAACTCAACACTGGATGTGCTTATAAACTATAGTAATTATTTCCCTTTTTTTTCCTTTGCAAGAATGAGACATAGCTGACCATTTTTGCCCTAAATTTAATGAAGTAAATAGTAAGGCTTTGATCTTGTCTACCAGTTATTCATAAAGTCAGTTCCAATTATTGCATTACCATATATAGCATCCTGCCATGCGCCATCCTGAAACAGTGGAACTGACAACGTTTCCTTGTGGTGCGACACTTTTGATTATTTAGGAAATAATATTCTTGGAAAATTAAGTATGTCGAAAATTCTTTTTTGAAAAGTAAATTTGGATAAGGAGCGGAGATTTTATCCAAAAAATAATGTCAGAAAATTATCAGAATTTATGAACTTAACCTTCACATTTAGTCATTAATTCATTTTTTTAATTTAATAATTAAACAATATACTATATTATAATTTATATTTTTAAATATTGATGAAAAAACAATAAATTTTAATGACTCTCTAGTATTTATCTTCTCTAAATTCATAAGAACATGTAATAAATTTTTTTGGGTGAGCTTTTATTTGCTGAAAAAAATAAATTTCCTTATTTTTCATACTAAAATTTCACTTTTAATCATGGCATTGTATGTTATTCTTTTATAGAAGATGAGTGTTTCAAATACGGCTATGTTGTGACTTGTGACCTAAACCAAGTTTGACAAAATTTTTATTCCTACTTTAAATATTTTTAAAAATATTTTTATTTTTTAAAAGGATTAATTTCAGCATACAAGCGATTAACACTTACAAGTGTTACAAGTTTTGAAGACAACTAACCCCCTGAATGCGCTCCTAATGTTACGTACGTTTCACGCGCTATATAACAGAATATTAATTCAATCAAAATCAATTAACGTACGAGTATGTAACTTCCAAATTTCGAAAGATTTCGTTTCCTTCTTCGAATCTCTTGCCAAATTTCTTCGTTTTCCTTCTTGCGTTTTCTCTTTGTCTTTTCGATCGTTGTTTTACCTGCGTTTATCACTGATTTGTTCTTCGTAATTGACGTGAGTTTCTCTCTCTGTAACTCTAGCTTTGTTTTTTTCCGATTTTCATCATTTCTGAAATCAAAGTTTGAATTCGTTTTGAAGATAATGGATAATTCAACCTCAGATTGCCAGCTGAATTAGGGCGAAGTGGATTTTGAATTTGAATCGAACAAAGTTCCTGAGGTTTGATTTAGATTCAGTTAATTACGATTACTCTGAATTTGATGTAGTTATTCGTCTATGATTGTCTAGCTGAATAATTCGTGAACATTGACTGTAAAATTAATGCGTGAACATAATCTGTGGATTGAATCTAATGTATTAGTTTTGATTAATTCTCTGCATTTTATAGCAGACGCTCGGGTGTAGATCAAAACTTTTTGGGCGTATTTTAGGGAAGTTTGGGTGTATTAACAGTTTATGGCTTTTCTTGTTATTTTAGTTGAGTTTGTTGTCGTTCGGATGTAGATCAGGAATCCTTGGGTATGTTTTAGAGACGTTTGGGTGTATTAAAAGTTTATGGCTTTTCTTCTTATTTTAGTTGAGTTGTTCTCGTTCGGGTGTAGATCAGGATTTTTTTGGTGTATTTTACTTTAATTGTTATTTTTTTATGAGGTGCAGAAACTCTATAGTATATATTATTTTTAACATGGTGTATTTTGCAGCCCCTCTGTGTTGTTGATGACCAGCTTGTTCCCAAGGTTGGAATGACTTTTAAAACCCTTGAAAATGCTGCAAAATTTTACAAGGACTATGCCAAGGCTGCAGGTTTCTACAAGAGTTCGAAGCACAAATAAGAAGGGAAATGAAATTAAGAATCAATTGATTACATGTAGCAGAGAGGGAAAATGGAAATCTAAAATATCTCCGACCGAGAAGACAAATCCCACAACTGGTTTAAATTGTCCTGCAAGAATTTATATACACACATTGAAGGATGTTGGTGCTTGGATCATTTCGAAGATCGTGCTGCATCATTCACACCCTTGTTGTCCAACTCAAGCAGAGATGCTCAAACAGCACAGAAAACTAAGCATGTCCGTTCGTCGTATAATAGAGAATAATGAGAAGGCTGGTATCAGACCAAGCAAAACATTCCAATCATTCGTTGTGGTAGCTGGGGGTCACTGCGAGTTAAATTTTATTGAAAAGGATGTGAGGAATTACATCACGAGAGAAGTGCAGAATGTTTCGAAACAAGAAGATGCAAAGAAATTCGGAAAATATTTATTGAGAATGAAAGAGAAGAATCAAAATTTCTTTTTCGAGCTCGAACTCGAGGACGATCAATCGATTAAGCTTGCTTTTTGGGCCGATGCAAGGAGCAGAGCTGCCTTCGAGTATTTCAGAGATGTTATTTCATTTGACACCACCTACAATACAAACAGGTAATATGTTGTTCTTGTTTATGATGCTAAATTAATTTTGTTCTATGAATCTGCTGCAGAGGTGTATATTGGATGTTCTTTGGGTGTATAAAATCATTATATGGGTGTACGTAATGATTTTCATTCTATAATGTCATAATTTGTTTCAGGTATAATTTGGTTTGTGATTCTTTTGTCAGGGTGAATCACCACGGTTAGTCAACACTTCTTGGATGTGCTTTGATGAAAATGAAGAAATTGAATCCTTCAAATGGTTATTTCAATGTTAGCTTCGTTGCATGGGAGGAAATGCTCCTAAAGGGTTTCTCACCGATCAATGCGTGTCAATGAAAAGGGCTATAGAGGCTTGTATGCCAACAACAATTCACCGTTAGTGTATTTGGCATATCACGAAGAAGATCCCAAACAAATTAAATGGGTACAAGGGACATGCAAAAATTGAACAAGAAATGAACCAAGTTGGTTGGAACTCACATAATAAAGATTCATTTGATAGGAATTGGAATGATTTTTTGTTGAAGTAATGTCTTGTGGACAACAAGTGACTTTCAGGTAATGTTGTTTAAAATCTGCAATAGAGGTGTAAATTACATGTTTTTGGGTGTAAAATAGCCTTATTTGGGTATGTTCTGCAGATCTTTACAAAGACCGTCATATATGGGTTCCAATTTATTTAGATCGCCACTTCTGGGCAGGAATGAGAAGCACACAAAGGAGCGAGAGCATGCATTCATTTTTTAACAAGTTTATTACCCGGAATAGCTCGCTTATTCAATTTGTCAAATAATATGATAATTGCCTCGAAAGTAGGAAGCAAGCAGAAAGAGAATTAGATGCTGCAAATTTTCATATGGTCATACTGTGTGCAACAAAATCCTCCATTGAAGCTCAGTTTTAACATGTGTACACTCACCAAAAGTTTAGGGAAGTCCAAGCACAATTCAGAGGAAAGGTGAATTGCATCATAAGATTAACGAATTCCGCTCTAGGCTATTCAATATACGAAGTTGGAGAACAAGTTTCCAGCTCAATATTCAACAAGTTTGTGGTTACTTACGACTCAGTAGCAGCCGAGATAAAATGTCAATGCTTATTATTCGAGTCAAGAGGGATATTGTGCCGTCACGCACTAAGCGTGTTAAGCTTTGAGCGAGTAAGCCAAGTGTCATCGAAATATATATTGGAACGAATTTGCATTAGAATCGGAGGAGCTGACTGCCATTCTGCACCGTGCGTACGATAACGTCATGGTTGAGATGGAAGAATTGAAAGGCAAAAGGAAGGGGACATGTTCGTTATCTCACGAAGATGCCAACTTGGAATCCGTTAACGAGCTTCAAAGCCCTCCAAGGGTTCGAACAAGAGGACGTCCAAAAATAGGCTAGGTTCAAAGTTGGACAAACAGATTGCAAATGCCTCAAAGAAGAAGAAAACGAAAGCTTTAAACGAGGTAAAAGTGATGTTCTTTAAATATATGGTGATTGAGTTTAATTTTCTTGTTAATAGTTTTGCTAATATGTGAGTTTATTATTTCCAGTTAAACCTCTTTGATGCTGCATCAGTGGTGGGTCCAAATTCCAGCCAATATCAAGGACGCGTTATGAATTATCAGTTCAGACAACCAGCAGTAGGAGATAATTTTTTGGGTGTATAGTTACAGATTATGGGTGTAAAGCACTATTTTCTGGGTGTATTTCTGAATTTTCTTGTGTTTTACATTTTACATATATATATTTCGGCTGCTGCTGTTTATGTTATAAATTATTTTTTATTTGTTATGGTTTAGGGAAGGTTTAGGGTTTTAGGGGTTTAGGATTTAGGATTTTAGGGGTTTAGGATTTTTAGGGTTTAGGGTTTATAAATCCAGCACCAGGGGATAGAGGTTTGGGTGTATATTGAAGTTGTTGGGGTGTAAAATTCCATGTTTTGGGTGTATCGTATGTTGGGTGGCTTAGAATTTAGGGTTTAGGGTTTCTAGGGTTTATTGTTTAGGGTTTAGGGTTTAGGGTTTTTAGGTTTTATGGTTTAGAGTTTAGGGTTTTAGGATTTTACGGTTTTAGGATTTAGGATTTAGGGTTTTAGGGTTTAGGGTTTAAGATTTAGGGGTTTAGGGTTTTTAGGGTTTTATGGTTTTAGGGTTTAGGGTTTAGGGTTTAGGTTTTAGGGTTTAGGGGTTTAGGGTTTTTGGGATTTAGGGTTTTTAGGGTTTAGGGGTTTAGGGGTTTTTAGGGTTTAGTGTTTAGGGTTTAGCATTTAAGGTTTAGGGTTTAGGGTTTAGGGTTTTTAGGGTTTAGGGTTTTAGTTTAGAATTTAGCGTTTTAGGGTTTAGCGGTTTAGGGTTTATGGTTTATGGGTTTATGGTTTAGGGTTTTTAGGGTTTAGGGTTTAGGGTTTAGGTTTTAGGGTTTATGGTTAGGGGTTTAGGTTTTAGGGTTTTATGGTTTAGGGTTTAGGGTGTATATTCAACTTTCCTTGGGTGTATATTCAACTTTACTTGGGTGTAAAATTTTATGTTTTGGGTGTATATCTTGTTTGATATTTTTCTTCATATTTTACCACGTGTAATACAAAGTTTTTGAATACAGCACAAACAGTTTAATTATGAAAAGTTTTTTTTTTTAAATAAAACTGGTTTATAATTGGCAAATTTTTACAGCATGTGTTCAATTTGTTACAAGACTACATAACAGTTACATTAATCAGTGTCAATATCATTAGAATCTATCTGACAATATGGACTCAATAACAATGAGGATGGCTTGGACATTCTTATTGTATTACTCCCCCTAATGGCTTCAACTTTGTATTGATTCATTCATTGAATAGAATCCGGGAAGCACATTCTACTCTATAGTGGTCCACCTCGTCCTACAGTTTAAAAGAATATTCTGTTTAATCAACCATGTTAATTGAGTAAAGTAATACAGAGTTATATAGTTTTAAACACAATTACTTGGGTCCAATGGTCCCACTCATACTTCCCCCTTTTAACGTTTTCGGGCTGAATTATCTCAAGCCACTTCATTACATAAATAGCACAGTCATAGTTGAAAAATAAGAAATAAATTACAAATTACATATAGGAAAGTTTAATTTTCAGAGTGAAAGATTTATACCTTGTCTTTTAACCTGAGATGTTAATGTATGGTGGTTCAATTTTCTTGTCCTTTCTCTTCAGAGATGCCCCTCCAGCATATACTCTCATTCTTGAAATTACATATCCCTTAAAACACAAAACAAATCAATAATATATGAATAAATTTAATAAAGAAATACACCCAAAAGAGTACATACTTACACATTATATTGAACAGAAATACACCCAACTATTAAAATACAGAACATAGAAACAACTTACAATGAATTTATTTAGGTCCATTCTGGCATTGGATGGACATGTCTTGTGATATGGGTCGAGTATATAAAATTTTCGCTTTCTTGCATCAGCCACCCATAACCACCAATGGTTTGAATAGCAAACAGGTGCAAAAATCTGAAGCATACCCACATTGAACAGCGTTTTAGTTTATTTGGCACATAAGTAAAGAATGGTAATAAGAAGTTTTAGAAACGAAAACTTATATATGGATGTGATGCTAATTTTTTTAGGTCCAAGAAGGGAATAAACAGTGGGTAGTCTTTCACCCTGAGTGGCTTATTGGTTTTAAGTTGTAAGAATTCTCCATTTGGATGATTTTCAATGGCCATGTTCTGCAACAATTATGAAACACCAAATGAAATACTGAAAATACACCCAAATGAATACAGAAAATAAACCTAATTGAACACAAAAAATACACCCAATTGAACACAGAAAATACACTCAAATGAAGACAGAAAATACAACTAAATAAAGACAGAAAATACACCTAAGATTCGTTGAAGTATACCTTACCACAATATCAGGGGGCAGACAGTATACTTCTTCTTGAAACCTTTTAATGTTTTGCTGGTTAAGGATGAGGCACATGGCAGAGACAATCTAGAAAAAAAATTCCAAATCAATTTACATCAATCAATATTGCAATTACATTTCATGATAAAATCATTAATGTTATTCTAATATTATCTCAGCTTCTATATGTGTATCGGCTTTGAGAGATGTGAAGTGGACTTTTGACAAAGTGTATCGATCTTGGGCATTGAGTGTGCACACGGCATCATACTCGTTAGTGCGTCCATCTCCGTATGTCTTGACACGTGTGGCTCAGATGTAGCATTTCTCTTTCATCTCAGCCAACATCTCGTTGGTCCTCACAGGAGTTTCAAACTTTTCAAAACTTTGTTCACCACTCAGCTTTTGAATCTGTGGATCTTTACCTTCTGTTTTCACCACACTGCAATTTTTTCCACCAGGTCCCCTAATTGTTCTATTAGGTTTGGCATTTCAGGAGTTTTTGCCCTCAACCCCTCTTGCGTTACTGTTTCTTCTTGGCTTAAATAAGTCAAACCAAGGCTGAATGATGGCATTGGACCTTCTTTAGGAACGTAGGATGCTGTCCTTGCCATCATGATCAATGCAGCAACATCTTCTAGGGCTGGATTACTGCGTGATGACATATAACATACTATAAGAATAAGAATAGATGATTGATATTGAAAACCGAATTTTACTCTGCTGAACTTACATTTTAGATGGAGCTGGTGGAAGCATGGGTGTGCTTTCTTTAGGTTTCGAGGGTGGTTCTGGAGTGCTGCAGGGTTACATTAAACGAATCATGTTATAAAAAAACTAGTTACAGAGCAATTGTGAAGATATACACGCCAAAAACGACAATATACACCCCCATCAAGGACAATATACACCCCAACAAGGACAATATACACCCAAACAATAACCAAATACACCCCAAGATTATTCCTTACCTTTTTGTAGTTTCTTCATTAATTTTTTCACTTGGAGACTTTGCAGGGATTGGTTTATTTTCTGGCACTGGGATTGGTTCAATTTGTTGCATAGGGGTTGTTTGGGACAGAGGTACATAAACTTGAATCAGAACTCTAAACAAGACAAAAATAAAAGTTTAAGAAAGCCCGTGAAAATAAAATAGGTTAAAATTTTGTTGAAAAACTCACATTGAAAGCGCTTCAGTTTATGACTGTGTCTCTTCCCGCACAACAATCATGTTCTCTTCAGATGGGTCATTTGCTGATTCTTCTACTTGACTCAATCTGAAATACACCCAAAGAAACTCAAAATACACCCCAAGCATTCAAAAGAAACACAGTCTTTGTCTTTTGAGAATTTACGCACTTCCAGTTTTTGCTTTTTTTTTCCTACCTTTTTTTTCTTGAATAAAACAGTAAAGGGCTTTTTTTCTCAAAAAAATATATACATAATTAAAAGCAGAAGGTAATAAAAGATAAAAGCAACTGTTATTAAAAAGAGAAATTACATGCTATTTTCTGGTTTTTTTATGCTGCTTTGATCTGTGTGTGCTTGAGACAAAGGCTCATCACTTCCTAAGTTTACTTTCGGTATTCTAAACATACAATAGATATCATTCAGTAAAAATACCATACGGTTAAATCAGGATAACAACATTTTATCAAATAAAGATTCTTACAATTCAGATGAGTTATAGTGACCTTCTGACGATCCCAGGTCAGCTCCCTTCTCCCTGAAAACCAGAAAAAAAAATATTAGCAACGAAAACACATTAAAATTAGTAATATACACCTAAACATGACAAACCCCTGTGCAACAGATTTTTCATTGTTTTTCTTCTTCTTAGATTCCCTTAAGAATTTTTCTAATTCCTCAATTCCAATTTCAGATTTGACAGTACATGCATAAAAGAACATGTTAACAAATATAATTTTGATGATAAACGGTAATATAGCTTTCAAAGTACCCTACCCATGATAGGATTGAGTTTGTTCAGGAGATGAATCCTCAACAATGAGCTTTTTATTTTTGGATTGTGTCCTGGGGACAAAATACAAGTATGAATCAGAAATACAAAATAAAATTGATCAGAAAATACTATCCAAAGCAGTGCTTACTTTTGGGATGTTCTTTGAGTCTTTTTCTTTCTCTTTTGCTTCTCTACTGGTGATGATTATTCGCTTCTGAAAGTTAATAAGAGACGCTCTGTTAATACATGAAATTTTGAGAATAAATGGAAAGGAAAGCAATGATAATTTCAGAACATTACTCATCATTCGATTCAGTTTCTGAATCGGAGTCCTCCTGAATCTTCTTCCTTTTTTTGGATTCCATTCTGGAAGGCAAACAATCATTATTAAAAAACACCCAAATGAAGACATAAAATACACCCAAGTATGTTACTTAATTTTTCGTTGTTCAGGTGGGTTGTTTCCTTTTTGGTTCCTCTGAGTCTTCTTCAGTCTCATACTCAAAGGTAGAATAGACTTCACTTTCAGTTGTTTCACTATCAGATGATGATGAACTTGCCTTCCTTTTTTTTTTCTTCTTTTTTTCTTTTTTCTTCATTTTGTTTCAATTTTTCCTTTGTTTCTGCCATCTTTACAATTCTCTGAAATAGTAGAAATGTTAGTTAACAGCATCCACATAAATAAAATACACCCAAGGTATTTTGTTTACTTACCATATGTTCATCATTTCAGCTCTCATCCTTTCAACCAACTGCTCTCTATTCCAATTGGCAATCCATGGTTGTGCAGCTCTTTCTTCTCCTTTCTTCTCTTTTTTTGTTGACAGATGGAAATAGACTATCATCAGGGCAAACAGGCAGCCGTCAATTGATTTCTTCTTTTTCAGATTGTAATTAGTGATGCCCTTCATGATGAAATTCAAAACATGTGCTCCTCAGTTGCCCTCCTTTATTTTGTCCATCTTGAAAATATATAGGAGCTAGGTGCACAGGAGAGATTTTGTTAATTGTGGTTGGCAACAGGAACACCATCTGTATATAGAGGATGAAAATCCTCTTGAACATGAGGCGATCCTGTTCATTACCAACACCAATACTCATCATCTCATCCGTCAGATTTTTTAGAGTCTTCCCTTGGAATCTTCTAAAAATTTGTTTGTTCTCTTCAGAAAGTTCCTTATAACTGACTTTCTAAGGAAATAGATCTCCTACAAAAAAGAAAATAACTTACAATGAAAATCACTTGAAATACACCCAAACATCAGTCATATACACCCCAATGTCCCTCATATACACCCCAACATCACTCATACATACCTCAACATCACTCATATACACCTATGTTTGTTTCTTTATTATATGATAGCAGAATAATATATTATGAAGAATGGAAGTATAGAGGTTTTCTGTAATGAGTTACCTGATGCGTTGAGCCCAAGCGCAGCCCCCTATTGTGCTAGGTTTAACTCTAAACGAACTGTATCCGATTTCGAGTGTGTTTTTCCCGATTTTAAAGTAGTTATAGTTTGTGATACACCCTTAGTGGCAGGATGTGCATCAGTCCACCAAAACCTAAATCCCGAACAATTGCTTTCTTTTCGTCGCTCATATTTCCAAATTTTTCACTCAACAAGTGGATTGCACACTTCAAGTCCTTGGTTTGTTATAAATAAAGCAAAATTAGAGTCATTAGAATAAGATATATTTGTATTAGGAAAAAAAGACTTGTTCTAAGACATAAATTTGTACTTACATTATATTTTTTTTTCACCTTGGTTTTTCCTTGCCATTTTTACTGTAATGAAAAAGAGATGCTGTCAACAGATAAAAAATACACCCAAAAATTAGAAAAATACACCCATAGATCAGTCAGATACACCCCATACTGTAATAAAATTGAGATGCTGTCAATAGTTAAATAATACACCCAAAAATCAGAAACATACACCCAAAGATCAATCAGATACACCCCAATATCAGCATACAAGGTCAAGCACAATTAGAATACTAACTGTTAGACTTCAAAACTCCTAATATATATATATCAGTCCCATACACTTCTACATTTTTTGGATTATATGAGTTCAGAAATATATTTAAGTTACCTAGAATAACCTAGAATAACAGTAATATGTGAAACAAGAAAAACAGTAAAACATAGAATAACCTAAAAGAAACAGAGCGAGAAATACTCACGATATAGTGGTTCGATTTGGAAATCAGAAACAGAAATGGGAAAAACCTTGAAGAACAGTAAAATAGTACGTTACCTTGAATAATGTTTCTTCCTTTTTTCTGCTGTTTTTTTTTATGGAGATTTGTATCTTTTGTTCTTGATTTCTTCTAATATTCACGAGGAGTTGGAAAGTTTCTTCAAAATCGTTTTCGAATGTGCCTTGAAACTTGACGGTTTACATTTTGTTTGAGGAAGAGTGTGCCATAATGAGCATCTTTTGGAAAACACAGCCGTTGTGTGAGGCGCGTGCGTTGGACGCTCCATTCTAAAAGAGTGCTACGCATTGTTTTTGTTCGGGCTGGGCCAACTTGTATAGCTTGTAAGCCAAAAAGGATTGTATGTGTAGCGGGCCTGTTTTTTAAAATTACTAGCACAAATACCTTAAAAAGTATGTATTTATATTTTCAAAAATCTTACTTAAAAAAAAAACAAATATCTTTTCAAAAACTCTTGCCGAAAAGCTTGCGGCTTACTTGGAAGAAAGGTTGAAGCTAATAGAGCTCCCAAAATGGTCAGCTTTGTGTGTCGACATGGTTTATGTGTTCTACCAACAGTTTTTTTTTTCTTTTTAAGAGAAGGAATATTTTACATCCAATTAATTTTGGATACCTTGAGTTTATCTGTCAACATATATACTTCTTTTACTAATTCAAGTATTAGTGCAATTTCAGTGCTGTTTAAATCAAGATTTTGTTTTAAAGTATAAGTTCAATTTGGATACTAGTTAAATCAAGATTGAAAAATCAACTTGATTCATCTAATACTGTTTTTCACCTTGGTTTTTGCTTATCATTTTTACTGTAATGAAAAAGAGATGCTGTCAGCAGATAAAAAATACACCCAAATATCAGAGATAGGGGTGACAAAACGGGTCGAACCCGCCGGGTCAAAGCGCAAAAACCGCCAAAAATGGCGGGTCGGGACGAGATTTTGAACCCGCCAAAACCGCACCGCCAAAACTGCGGGCCAAGGCGGGGCAGGGCGGGCTACCATATTATTTTTTTAGGGTAATTTTGTAAATTTACACGTGACTTATAAATAGGAAAAATTAGGTTTTTCTTCCCCTGCTTCCCACAAATAGCCGGCCCTACCCTAACCCTTTGACCTTCGTCCCTTACTCCCTTCTCTGACCCTGAGACGGTGAGACCCTCAGGCCAACGGACCCTGACCCACGGCTTCATCCTTCAACAGCTCAGCTCCCTCGTCTGTTCCCTGAGCTCCCTGCACAGGCAACATCACACCGTCGCGGTTCGTGGCGGCACGCTCCAGTTCCAATTCTCTCTGAGCTGCCTCTCGTCGTCGGTCAGTCACGTTGCCGGTCGCTGTTTCATCTCGCCAGCCCTCACCAAACTGAAGTCCTAGCGACGCTGTCTCGTGTTGCCTCTACGCTGTCTTGACGGTTCTGTGTTTCGGCGGATCCCGGTGGCATTACTCTCTCCTCCTCTACCTCTCGACGGCTGTGAGTCAGTATTCAGTAAGTAAAGTTTTTTTTTAAGTAAGAAACTGTGAATCTGTGATTGTGGTTGTGGACACTGGACAGCTTCTTTGATGCTGTTGAAAATTGATGTGGATTTGTTTATGAAATTTGTTTTACCGGTATTTGTTTCTGAAATTTGTTTATGAATTTTGAGAGTAGGCAGGTAAGTGGTAACCCTCTCAGTCTCAAATATCAGCAATTCAGCATTATAATGTGAATAATACATGCTATTCAATGCTTTTGTGTGTTTCTTTATTTTGTTTTGGAGCGGGTGCTGAACTGCTGATGAACTTGTTTTCTTTTATATTGGCTATATTAATCATTTCATTTGTTTATATTGAATTCGGTAGTTTCATGAATATTGTTATTACCAAGAATTTAGTAAATAAGACTTGGTGGATTTCTGAAAACTTGCTGCAACTGCAATGCGTATAACTTGATACTGTATGTATTCATCTTGTTTCTTGCCTATCTTTGTGTGGCTTCTATTTGAGTATTAGTACCATCTTAATATTTTTTTGGATCACAAACAAATTGATTGCTTTTGATCCACCTATTTTTATAAAATCCAACACATCCAATTCCTACATCAGTATTTAGTTATCAGTAGCTGAAACTTTATGAGCAGCTTCATTTCTAAAATTGGAATTCTGATGCTTAGCTTCTTTCATAGTTTCATGCTTTTGAAATTTTACTGTTTCAATATTTTCTTATTGATTTATTGCTGATTTAGATATTGTTATGTATTTGTGTTATGTATTTGTATTATGTAGGTTGAGTTGTTGATTTTGTAATGGATAATTTTGTCTCTATGGAAGTTAATGGTGGGAATGTAATACAAAATTCTGAAGATATGGAAAGATCTAAAACGGCAAAAGATATTTAAAAAAAAGACAAAGACAACAACATCTGATGTGTGGAGATATTTCACAAAGCTTGGACCTGGTGATGATGGAATAGATCGTGCTCAATGTGATGGATGCAAATAGAAATTCAAGGCTGGTGGTAAACAGTATGGGACATCGTCACTTAAGCGTCATTTGGACAGGTGCGTGAAAATAGATTTCGAGGATATTGGTCAAACTTTGATAGAAATGCAAAATAAAATGAGGGCTCTCAAGATAGATAATCATGTATCGCGTGAGATGTTTGCTGCCTTTGTGATTGATTGTGATGTTCCCTTTTCTATTGTTGATAATAAAAAATTTAAAAATTGGGTAAAATACATCAGTCCAACTCTAGGCCTAATTACTAGAAATACTCTTAAGGAGGATGTATTGAAAATTTACTCAAAGAAAAAAAAAACTTAAAAGTACTTTATTAGCCAGATACACCTAATAGATCAATCAGATACACCCCAATATCAGCATACAAGGTCAAGCACAATTAGAATACTAACTGTTAGACTTCAAAACTCCTAATATATATCAGTCCCATACACTTCTACATTTTTTTAGATTATATGAGTTCAAAAATATATTTAAGTTACCTAGAATAACCTAGAATAACAGTAATATGTGAAACAAGAAGAACAGTAAAACATAGAATAACCTAGAAGAAACAGAGCGAAAAATACTCACGATATAGTGGTTCGATTTGGAAATCAGAAACAGAAATGTGAAAAACCTTAAAGAACAGTAAAACAGTACGTTACCTTGAATAATGTTTCTTCCTTTTTTTTGTTGGTTTTTTATGGAGATTTGTATCTTTTGTTCTTCATTTCTTCTAATCTTCGCGAGGAGTTGGAAAGTTTCTTCAAAATCGCTTTCGAATGTGCCTTGAAACTTGACGGTTTGCATTTTGTTTGAGGAAGAGTGTGCCATAATGAGCGTCTTTTGGAAAACGCAGCCGTTGTGTGAGGCACGTGCGTTGGACGCTCCATTCTAAAAGAGTGCTGCGCGTGGTTTTTGTTCGGGCTGGGCCAACTTGTATAGCTTGTAAGCCCAAAAAACTTGTATGTGTAGCAGGCCTGTTTTTAAAAATTACTAGCACAAATACCTTAAAAAGCATGTATTTATATTTTCAAAAATCTTACTTAAAAAAACAAATACATTTTCAAAAACTCTTGCCGAAAAGCTTGCGGCTTACTTGGAAGAAAGGTTGAAGCTAATAGAGCTCCCAAAATGGTCAGCTTTGTGTGTCGACATGGTTTATGTGTTCTACCAACAGTTTTTTTTTTTCTTTTTAAGAGAAGGAATATTTTACATCCAATTAATTTTGGATACCTTGAGTTTATCTGTCAACATATATACTTCTTTTACTAATTCAAGTATTAGTGCAATTTCAGTGCTGTTTAAATCAAGATCTTGTTTTAAAGTATAAGTTCAATTTGGATACTAGTTAAATCAAGATTGAAAAATCAACTTGATTCATCTAATACTTTTTTTCACCTTGGTTTTTACTTGTCATTTTTACTGTAATGAAAAAGAGATGCTGTCAGCAGATAAAAAATACACCCAAATATCAGAGATAGGGGTGGCAAAACGGGTCGAACCCGCTGGGTCAAACCGCCAAAACCGCCAAAAATGGCGGGTCGGAACGAGATTTTGAACCCGCCAAAACCGCACCGCCAAAACTGCGGGCCAAGGCGGGGCGGGGCGGGCTGGCCCGGCGGGCTACCATATTATTTTTTTTAGGGTAATTTCGTAAATTTACACGTGACTTATAAATAGGAAAAATTAGGTTTTTCTTCCCCTGCTTCCCACAAACAGCCGGCCCTACCCTAACCCTTTGACCTTCGTCCCTTACTCCCTTCTCTGACCCTGAGACGGTGAGACCCTCAGGCCAACGGACCCTGACCCACGACTTCATCCTTCAACAGCTCAGCTCCCTTGTCTGTTCCCTGAGCTCCCTGCGCAGGCAACATCACACCGTCGCGGTTCGTGGCGGCGCGCTCCAGTTCCAATTCTCTCTGAGCTGCCTCTCGTCATCGGTCAGTCACATTGCCGGTCGCTGTTTCATCTCGCCAGCCCTCACCAAACTGAAGTCCTGGCGACGCTGTCTCGTGTTGCCTCTACGCTGTCTCGACGGTTCTGTGTTTCGGCGATCCCGGTGGCATTAGTCTCTCCTCCTCTACCTCTCGACGGATGTGAGTCAGTATTCAGTAAGTAAAGTTTTTTTTTAAGTAAGAAACTGTGAATCTGTGATTGTGGTTGTGGACACTGGACAGCTTCTTTGATGCTGTTAAAAATTGATGTGGATTTGTTTATGAAATTTGTTTTACCGGTATTTGTTTCTGAAATTTGTTTATGAATTTTGAGAGTAGACAAGTAAGTGGTAACCCTCTCAGTCTCAGATATCAGCATTATAATGTGAATAATACATGCTATTCAATGCTTTTGCGGGTGCTGAACTGCTGATGAACTTGTTTTCTTTTATATAGGCTATATTAATCATTTCATTGTTTATATTGAATTCGGTTGTTTCATTAATATTGTTATTACCAAGAAAACCAGAAACAAAATTCAGCAAAGAAAAATAAAATTAAGGGCAAATTTGTAACTCCAAACCTAACTAACTCCCTAAGCTTACACAAGGCTCTGGACCTCTGGCCATGCGTATATCTTTCCATGGCTAAATACAAGAATATGGGCTTAGAGTTTCTTGCTAATTGCGAGAAGCTTTTTGATAATTTAAACTCATACAGTAATATATAATTATAAACTTAATCTAAATGTCAAATGGTCAAATTTTAGGTAAATATACAATAAGGTTTTATAGAAGAGATGCTCCACAATTTCCAGTAGGTCCCATCAAAGAGGCAAAAGCTTAGCCCTTCACAAAAGGACAGAAGTGGGAGCTGGTTTATCTCCTCATCATTTTCATAAGCTGGTTTGAACAAAACAGCCACAATCTAAGCATGTACTTTCCCCATTTAATAGAGCTTGGATACAACAAAACCCCATATTCTGCAACAATATTCACTCCCCACTTTACCAAGTTTGTGTGGTTGTGTGATGCTTGCAAATGTGAAAACTGAGTCAACTCTAAGACTATAAGGTACTTGGAATATTCTGATCATCTCCATATTCTGTACCAGATAATTGACGTGCATCCTTTGGAGTTTGGATAGAACCATATCTATTAGCCAAAGATCATGCATCCCTTAACTTTTGGTAAGAGTCAGATTGAAGTGATTCCATGACCACATCTTCAAAATTCCAATCTGACATTCCCCTTTTGTCTACTTGAAATTTCCAGGGACCAAGATGGATTAACCAACATTAATTTCAAAAAGTCGTGGTCACTATTTTGTTATATGAATGAGCTATGACCTCCCCCAAGTGGTATTTTTGGCTTAAGTTCCACATCCACCATCAAGCAAGGGCAATGCTTGAAATTGACACACTGAAATAACAAAGAATGCATAGTTAGAAACCAAAGACAGGTGCTGATTACGAAGCTAAACATTATAGATATGAACTAAATGTCTTCTGATTATCTAGGAACAATAACTGCTAAGAAATAAGAATCATTAATTTTCATGTGTAAAATAAACACCGGAAAATGAATTTGGAAACAGGTCAAGTGTTTTGTGCCATTAAGGTGATATTAAAGGCCCTTTTAGCTGATGCACTGGCATACTGTAAACATCCGGATGCTTTCTCTGTAATCTGAGTGGGTAGCAAGTTCTTGCAATGTGGATATTTTGAAAGCTCAGCTAAATACAGCCAATCAGATTCAACCATGTGCCGCACTTCAAGAACCTTATTAGGTCCAATTACGCATGAAGTGAAACAAAAGTTCCAGTTTTCCCCACCCAAATCAACACCATAATCAACTATGTCAGAAAGTGAATCTCCGTCAAATTTATCGTCTAACTTCCATGTGAGGATGAATCGATCCATGAAGTAACAGAACTGCCTTTGCTGAAGATATTTTACAGAAGTACTAAAACTTTCGGCTTCATTCGTCGATCCAGAATTAGCAATGACCTCAGATTTGGACCTGAAGCGATCAGTTTCTTCCTTTTGCAATGCAAGAATGCTCTTATAAGTTGACTCACTGATTATGTTCAGTCTTTTGGCTTCTATTAAAATAAACTCGGGATTCACATCCAAAAAGTGGACATCTGATGCATCTGGAACCACATTATTTGCATATGATTTTTTGGCCTCTATAATTTTTCCCAACTCAATGGTAACACCATGCTCCTTTCCTCCATGAGAGCATGACTCGAAAAATTCCAACTTTATGGGTGCATTACAATCAACAGAACAGCAAACCAGGATTCTGGACCCACTGGAACCTGGATCGGGGCAAAGGTAACAACCTGCCGCTGTAAGAGAGTTCTACAAGATAAATGGGGATAAAATAAGAAGTAAATAATTTTGAAGTTCAAGAACTATTTTAAGCTAAAATGCTAGTGTGTTTGAAAGCAATAAAGTTTCTTCCTTTAAAAAGTTAAAAATAAAAATTTAATTAAAGAAAAACTAGTAATACTCGGAGAAAATCTCTCAGACTTGTGTGCAGTTAAGGGCTTAAGGCAATAACCAATAAACTTGTTTCAATTATAAGGAACAAAGTAATATAGTAGAAGTATAGGTACCTTGGAAGGAAATGTTCGAATGTACTCCATCAGCAATTTCAAAGCACTACCTCTGATTTGCTTCTGCCTTTGAGAGATAAACTGAAACAAGAAGTTAGACCACAATTACAAGCTTATTCAAAAAGGTAGAAGTTTGAAAGGAAAAAATAATCACATGTAAGATCAGAAGTACCTGGATGACTACCAAAAGAAACTTAGCCAAGCATAAATCCTCAATTTTTGAAGGACAAAGGTTCATTAGATCAATAACAGCATATCCATGCTGCAAATATAAAATAACCACAATTTCAACATCCAGATAAGAATAAATTACAGGAAAAAGAACAATATAATATATGCAAAAAGGGCATTTCTAACATAACATCAGAATAGATATTTCATACTAGACTTCAAAAGTTCATAAAAAAGGCAAGAAAATTTTTTTTTTTTGGGGGGGGGGGGGGGGGTA
>NC_029776.3:89774481-89774937 GCF_000817695.3 Arachis duranensis
TCATCAAGCTATAGCAAACTTGATCAATATATGTCCGTGTTATCCGACATACAGAAATCATTCTTCGGAGCTCAGATTTGAATGTAGCTAGAAATGTAAGAAATCAGTCTTTTAAAAGAATAAAAGTTTTTGATTTCCCATATAGGAAGTCATGAATATAGAACTAACAAAATAGATTCCAAAATAAAAACTAAAGATATATAGCAACTTACTTGATGACAAATCACTGAGTGCCATTCTAATCCTATTTCGTGTGAATAGTGGGCTTTGATTTGTAGGGTCTTCCACCCAATCCTCACTTACCCCATGGCAGATCTTAAATATCAAAGCAATAAATAATTAAAATTATTAAGCCCGTATTAAAAATAGGGGATAAAATGAAATGACTAACTTATATGCGGAACATGTCACACCAACCTTGTACATATCTTCCTTTGAAAATTCCAAAAGAGGCCG
>NC_029776.3:89775050-89775967 GCF_000817695.3 Arachis duranensis
CATGCCTGCAAGTCCAAGCACACCACTATTTCGAGAAAGCCTTAAAATAAATAATTCAGCCTGCATCAGGGCTCAGTAATCACTACAAGTCTAAATTTGAACAAGCCTTTAATTCATAAAACAACTCAATTTGCTTATTTCTAATGAAAAAGTCCAAATACTTCTCCAAAATATTGACTTAATATATGCATCACATTATTGAACATGTTATATAACTGCTTACAACCATAAGGGTGAGACCTATTTCAAAAGCTTGTGTCAAGAGCTAAAGGAATAGGACCAAGAGACAAGGAGTCCTGGTGGTGGAATGCGAGTATACAAGAAAAGATAAAGATAAAAAGAGAATGCTTTAAAGAGTGGTCTTTATGCCGCAATGCAGATAACTGGGAAAAATATAAGGCGGCTAAGAAAGAGACAAAAGTGGCTGTAAGTGAAGCAAGAACAAGAGCATATGAGGGTCTCTACCAGTCTTTGGACACGAAAGAAGGAGAAAAAGGTATATATAGAATTGCAAAGAGCCGGGAAAGAAGAACGAGAGATTTGGATCAGGTTAAGTGCATAAAGGATAAGGATGGAGAGGTGTTGGCTCAAGAGGAGAAGATTAATGAAAGGTGGAAGAGCTACTTCTACGAGTTATTTAATGAGGGACAGAAGACTCTTCCGAGCCTTGGTCGATTATGCACAAGGGAAGAAGATCAAAACTTTGACTACTATCGAAGGATTCGAGACTTCGAGGTAAAAGAGGCTCTAAAGCAGATGAAAAATGGCAGGGCAGTAGGACCTGATAATATCCCGATTGAGGTTTGGAAGGGTCTTGGAGGAAAAGGCATCAACTGGTTAACCAAGCTTTTTAATGAGATTTTAAGGTCAAAGAAGATGCCCGATGAGTGGAGAAAGAGCACCTTGGTACCTATCTA
>NC_029776.3:89776247-89788329 GCF_000817695.3 Arachis duranensis
AACATTCTACGAAAAGTTAAAAGTTTTAAGTATCTTGGGTGCATCATACAGGATAATGGAGAGATTGAACATGATGTAAATCATAGGATCCAAGCAGGTTGGTCAAAATGGCGGAGTGCATCTGGTTTTATATGCGACAAAAAAGTGCCTTTAAAACTTAAAGGTAAATTCTATCGCACCGCTATAAGACCGGCTATGCTGTATGGTACGGAGTGTTGGGCGGCTAAAGGAGAGCACGAACATAAGCTGAGTGTGGCAGAGATGAAGATGTTGAGATGGATGAGTGGTCACACGCGATTGGATAAAATAAGGAATGAAGATATAAGGGAGAGAGTTGGAGTAGCACCCATTGTGGAAAAGATGGTTGAATCGCGTCTCAGGTGGTTTGGACATGTGAGAAGAAGACCGATAGAACATCCAGTCAGGAGGGTGGATGAGATGGAAGATGGACAAAGGGCGAAAGGCAGAGGAAGACCTAAGAAGACCATCCATGAGGTGGTCAAACGAGATCTACATGTAAACGGTCTCTCTGTAGACATGATACATGACAGAGCACAATGGCGTCGTTTGATTCATGTAGCCGACCCCACTTAGTGGGATAAGGCTTTGTTGTTGTTGTTGTTGTTGTTGTTGTTGTGTCAAGAGCTACTAGCCTCCCATGTAAATGCAATGTAATTCACCCTCACATACTGAGAGAATGGAGATATAGGTATAAACAAAGTATGGCAAGGCAAACCTGATCATCTGCATGATGTGCAACAAGTAGTATGCCAATCTGGTTTTCAGCACAAACTTTTTGAAAGCTTTGATATCTAAAAAGAAAGAATATGAAAACATGCAATTAGTATACTTCATCAAAGCTGCTAGTATAGACATCTAGTTATCTTCACTGCTTAGTGCACTAATACTTTGGTATAATAACCTCATATCACGAGCAGCTTCTTGCAACTGACCCTGTTTCGGCTTGCCACTTGACCAATCACAGCTGGCAATCTCGCATCTGATTCCTGCATGAAGTTCCTGTGTAAGCAAAGTTTATAGTTGGACACGTTTAAGCAATTAGCACTCTACTAATAACCAAACATCACAATCACATAAAAAGCAGCCAAATTCGGAGGTACCCATTTTGGAAACACGGCGACAAACAATGTTGGCCTCCTCTTTGCTCTCTGCACGCAGTCCATGATCAACAATAATTGCCAATAGACCATCAATGAAACCACCACTGTCAGTGTTGACAGCATTAGCACCAGCAGTTTTCCAGCGAGCGGTTAAGACACAGAGTGCCATACTATCAGGACCACCAGAGACTCCCAAAGCTGATAGGAAAAGAAACGAGATAATATGAACTAATCAATATACTATGCAGGTAACCACTAGGCTCATTCATTGCATCACTGGCAACAAGTTAACCTTTTTCACTGGCAAAGTTACTTTGCAAAACAAGGAGGGTACATTCAGTTTATAATTTGCAAACTATGGTTTGATCTAACGCAGCTTTTTCTTTTTCTATGAAGGAATTGAAACTAAAATTATGTAGAAATGTTGCTCAAATACATGCCAAAACCCTTCAAAGTTCAAATTAAGGTTTCAGAATTTAGGTGCACAAACTACAATCCAAAGAATTGTTAACCAGAATGTTATTTCTGAGTTTTAATTCTGACACTGGCTACAAAGATAACAAAAAGGGAACCCTCCAAGTAACAAAAATGTAATTAATTTCACTAGACTAAAAGGGTCAATTTTTTTCCCAGCAAGTTTCAATGAACTAAGAGGAATGCATCACAAAAGAGCATGTAAGAAGCAAAGTAGAAACTGACCAATAGGGTGATGAGGTTTGAGTCCCGCCATAGCCATGCGCCTGGAAAAAGCTTCTCTGTACTTTGACAAGTCGATTGAGCATTGTGCTTCAGAAGATGAGACGGAGAAGCAGCAAGTAAGAGGGAGAGTGCATGGTTGGTGATGATGCAGAAGGTGCGAGGAGAGTGAAAGTTTGAAACTTTTTGGTGGGGTTTTGGAGAAGGAAGCTAAGAGTGAAGAAGTAGAAGCAGTGAGACATGGCGTAGAGAGGATCACCCCTCGCGCCATAGCCAGTGTTGAAGTGGTAACCACTAACAACCAACCAGGGACCGTGGTTCATTTATCCAAAAATTGGGCCAACTGAGCCCAATTTGTTGCTAGTAAGGCCCAATAATGGCCTGCTCAGTCCTCGCCCTTGCATTCTTCCTGTAATGTTAGCGTTTGCTTCTGTGTAACCGTCAGACTCTACTGCTATGTTTGGGAGGGATGGTGATTGAGACGGAAAGACAGAAATAGAGATTACAAGTCAGAAATTAAATTGAGTATTTGTATTATATTTAATATAAAATGTATTGAATTAAATTATATTTTAATATTATATTTGATTTAAGATAAATATGTAAATTGAATGGTAAATTTTGAATTTAAAAAGTTAAATGCGAATATTTTTCTCCATTTTCTAAAAGTATTGAAGGGATTAAAATTTTGTATTTAAAATTAAAATTTTAATTCCAATTAGTGGTGTAATATGCTTGGCCTACTTTATAAGGTCAAAAGAACAAAAAGTCCTATAATCAATAGAGCCAAATTTTGAGAAAAATCACAGGGCCAAAAGCCCTCACAAGCCCAATGCTCTAAGGCCAGCCCATGGGCTACCAAATCCTTTTTTTTTTTTACTCTTTGAATAAACTGATTAAAAGTCATTGGCTTCTATCTCTTTATCATTTTCTATATATAAAAAATAACGAAATTAAAAAATAAATATCAACCTATATACAAACTAAAAAATACCTTTATCATTATTTTATTCTTTAATAATGTCTCTAGTAGAAAATCAAAACACCAAAACACCAGGAGTTTAAGTTATGAACTAAAATAGCAAATTCACCACTCAAAATGAAATTTACACAAAAACAAATCATCTAAATCCATGAATGCTTATTGAAGATCTTTTTCTTTTTTTTTTAAATTTTTAAACCTACAGCTCCCTTCAGCTGATACTCAACAGCATCATAGAATACTATAACTAATCTAAGCACTATGCATTTTTGCTTTTAGGAATAACTCATTAGTTTACAAGGACAGATTATATATATAGTGTAAATAATTCACTCAATTACAACTAGAAACTAGCATGTAATTATAATCTTAATATTGGCAAGCCATGAGATTCCAAACAGGATAATAAACTTGGAAAAGAAATGGNTAGCAGGTTTCTTTTCACCGTTAGGTTTTTCACGA
This sequence comes from Arachis duranensis, assembly GCF_000817695.3. Classification (NCBI taxonomy): domain Eukaryota; kingdom Viridiplantae; phylum Streptophyta; class Magnoliopsida; order Fabales; family Fabaceae; genus Arachis; species Arachis duranensis. The sequence goes on from NC_029776.3 coordinate 89,779,509, forward strand.
AGCCAGCTTGCAGCATAAAGCCTAGCAGCTCTCTTTAAAACCTGAAGATTGAATGTTACCAACAGCCAAGTGTCACCAGTTCAATTAACTCTAAGTAAGGTCCTCCGAAATTGCATCTTTGTCTACTCAAAACATCAATAACAGTGACTAAAATTACCCAAATACCCTCGTCCTAGGTAAAGATGATGGGGAAGCAATCTCTTTGAGATCATAGCGTATGTAATCATAGATTTTCCTGCAAACAACCCTCGTTTTCATCTCGCATCTCCAAATCAAAGAACGGAGTTCACACTTCACACTTCACAGCATTACATAAATTGAACAAAATTATCTACATAAATTGAATTCAATAAGAGTGTTTAGAATGTCTGTGAAAATGCATTGAATACTTCATTTGACAACTTTCCCTTCATTAACAGTTAACAATAATGATATGTTGCATACATGCTAAAAAAATCCACCGATTTCGTCCACCGCGTCAAGGACGAAGAGCACCGCGTCAGGGAGGAGGAGCGGCCACCAATTTCGTCCACCGCATCAGGGAGGAGGAGCAACCACCGCGTCTTCCACCGCGTCAGGGAGGAGGAGCAGCCACCGCGTCGTCCACCGGTTACAGCCACCGATTTCGTTAGGGAGGAAGAGCAGAACGCAGAACGCAGAACGCACAAGTAGAAGTGTAGAACGCAGGTCTCCAATTAATTTTTAGGGCTTGTAGGGCCAGTGCTGTTTCAATTTTTTTTTGGGCTTAATTAGGACAAGGATCTTATAAAGTATGTTTCTGTAATTTTAGGGGATGTGGGCTGAAATTATTTTAAAGGGTTTAGATTAGTTTTAAGTTTTATTTGGTGATCAGACATTAAAATCAGTCCCAATCTTTCAGTAACAAAGGTAGACTAAGAGAGCTGGTAGAGACGTTATCTTGTTTGGGGTGGGCTTCCTGTTGTTAAAAAAAAAAAAAAGCGAATACACGTGTGGATGTCTCCTATACAAATAATATTTGATTTGAGAATTGGTAAATAATAGGGGTGTTCGCGGTGTGGTTTGGTTTGGTTTTTGAGAAAAAAGTCATCCGATTCAATCGTTTAATTAAACTACGATTCGGTTTGATTTGATTTTTTTGGCGAGATCATTCGAATTAAATCAAACCAACCAATTAAAATCGATTTAGTTTGGTTCGATTTTTTCAATCAAATTCAAAAAATTACTACCATACTTCTCTGGTCTGACACAGCTACCACTGAATGTTTGTTTAAATTGAAGTAATCCCAAATCCAAGCCTAACATAATTTTTAACCAAGAAAAGAAAAGAAAGACAAGGGGAAAGCATTATTGATTACAGATGAAGGAAAAAGAAAGCAAAACATAACTACATAAAAAAATATAAAAATAAATAAATAAGCACCTTTTTTTGTTCTACTCCTTTGATTTTGCACACCAATTCATATAGTTCCCTTATGTTCGCCTAAAATATATTAGAGAAACAGAAAAGCAATAATCAGAACTACGTTGGTCTAACATTTCAATTATCACATTATGCCAAGTTAGAACCAAAGTAGATGGCCTTGGAAAATATGCTAATAAGAAAGAATAGAAGAACTTTACATATAATAGCAAATCATGTTCTTTACTTGCAATAGGCTATCAAGTAATGTCAGTGTTCCAATGTCTTCCTCACATAAAATACTAAACAGTATTTTTTCTTTTTGGATAAAAGATGAATATCATTGACATAGTAATGCCAATGTGTATTACATATGCTTTTAAAATTGAATTGGTGTCGTACTTTAACGGATTCGATACTCATCTATACTTAATGCAACATAACCGCAAAACCAACAAGATAACCCCATATGAAATCAATTGGTACCTTTTTGCTTAATTTTACAGTTAACACACTGTTATCTCTGGCATCAGTCCTTCTGTGCAGCACCCTGCGAGATCAACTTCCTCGGTAATGCTGGTCCACCTTTATATGTAGACCACGGTAAACAGAAATCTGTTACATATTCTACAAATCATGAAATCAAACGGTAGTGACTATCAGATGACACAACGAAATATAACCTTAACCACCCAAGTTCCAAGACTTCTCCATTTATATGTTACCATCATTATGTCAATACTAAACCTATTAAAACATAGCAGATACAATGACGGAGGTAATCTAATACTTCACCATTTTCTCATTATTCAAATTTATCACTAGACTACCTAGACTACTACTACTACTACTACTACTACTACTACTAACACACTGTTATCTCTGGCATCAGTCCTTCTGTGCAGCACCCTGCGAGATCAACTTCCTCGGTAATGCTGGTCCACCTTTATATGTAGACCACGGTAAACAGAAATCTGTTACATATTCTACAAATCATGAAATCAAACGGTAGTGACTATCAGATGACACAACTGAAATATAACCTTAACCGCCCAAGTTCCAAGACTTCTCCATTTATATGTTACCTTCATGATGTCAATACTAAACCTATTAAAACATAGCAGATACAATGACGGAGGTAATCTAATACTTCACCATTTTCTCATTATTCAAATTTATCACTACTACTACTACTACTACTACTACTACTACTACTACTACTACTACTACTACTAATAACACTAACACTAACACTAACACTAACACTAACACTAACACTAACAACAACAACAACAACAATAATAACAATAATAATAATAATAATAATAATAATAATAATAATAATAATAATAGATAAAGTTTTCAGATATTATCACTTTATCAGATAACAGATATTCAACAATACTAACAATACAAAGTACAAACCAAAGTATTTTCAGTAATTCATCAGAACAGCAATTGAAAATGAATAATAAACAGAACAGCAATTTCAGTCAAATTACATACCTGACTCAGTGGCTCGGGCTCCATCTCTGACTTGAATCGGTGACTGGGTGGAAAGTGTTGTGTTGTGGGTGGCCAGAAACGCTGCTGGGTGGTGGCGTCGTGCTATGCTAGGTGGTGGCGTGGTGCTCTGTCCGCTGGGTGGTCCTGGGTGAGTGGGTGGTGCTGTGCTACTGCTGGCCTGCTGGGTGCGACTGTGCGAGGGTGGTGCTGGGCTGCTGGGCGCTGGCTATGGCTGGGGCTTCGTGGTGCTCTCTCTGTCCGCGAGGAGGTCCTGGGAGCAGTGGGAGGAAAGATCCGGCGGCGCTGGGAGGAAGGATTCGCGGCGCTGGGAGGTGGTGGGAGGAACGGTCTCGCCGGCGCTGAGGGTGTAGAGAGCGAGACTGTGAGAACTGAGAAGAGAGGGGCTAGGTTCCGTTTGGGGGTGGGGCGTGGGGGTTACTGGGTTAGAAGAAGTTAGGTCACGCTCATTTGGGGGTGCGGTCTGCGGTATGAGGCTTGGTTTTTTTAGGATTTTTTACCTTATCAACTTGGTTTTTTTAGGGTTTTTTTATCTTACCAATTCGGTTCGGTTCGATTAAAATTTTCATTGTTAGAATCGAATCAAACCGCAGCAAAAACAACAAAATATATTTTTTTCGATTTTTTTTTAGTTTTCGATTTTTTCAATTTGGTTGATCGGTTTAGTTTAGTCTTAATCGATTTTAAACATCCTTATTAAATAATTTAATATCTTTGATTAAATTATTTAATATAATATATTAATTTATTATTTTTTTTATCTTTATATAAACTTATTTTCAATCCCAAAAAAAAAAAAATTTATTTACTATAAACTAGTAAATTAATAGATATTTTTAGTAAATTAATAGATAGTTTTTAATTTTTTATTAAAAATATTTATAATAACAAATGTAATTTTTGTCAACATGATAATTGCTTTATATTCTAATTAAGAAGTTTTGGAATGTAATACATAGATTTTAGCAGCTTTTTGGTCATCTAAGATTCAAGTCATAATATGTGATTCTCTGGCAAAGTATTCCTCATAGTGGTAGATCAAACCACAGTTAATACTTAATAGCCAAAGTTATATACAGATTCTTTCAATTTTCTCTCAAGTAATATTATTAAGTATAATTGTTTTATTATACAACATAATTTATTGTACATTTTTACTTGGTCTTATTTAAAAAGAGAAATGTTAGAGTCCTCAAAATTTATTATTTTTTGTCATTAATTAGATATTAATATTTAAAAGTGTAGAATAAAATATGTTGTTAGATTACTAAATTAAAAAAATTAAATTTATAGATAAAAGTGATAGTCAAAATAATAAATTCTGATAATTTTTTAATATTTTTTATTTAAAAATATATAATAAAAAATTATAGTTAACAATATCATTTTTAAAAAATATTAAAAAAATCCATTCCCGCCAAAGTTTGATTCATTATATAGTCTCTAAGACTGTGTTTGTTTCTGTGAATAGGACAAAACAAAACACTAAGAACAAAACATAAAGGTCAGAGATATAGAATTTAGTATTCTTATATTCTGTTTGATAATAAAGTAGAACAAATTATAAAAATATAACTTATTCTATTTTTTTTCATTCAAAAATTTGAGAAGAAAATATAATAATAAAAAGTATAATTATAAAAAATTAACAAGAATAATGAAAAAAATGAAAAATAAGTTGTGTCCCTTATTAGTGTCTCTGTATTCTTCATGTTAGGATGAGCATAAAATACACTAAATTAATATCTCTAGACACAATATTTCTGTTTATATCTCATCTGCTAAACACAATTTTGTCTCTGTATCATGTCCTTGTAAGCAAATGCGGCCTAACAAACTTTTCTAAAAATACTATGTATATACAAAAAAAATCATTATATATATAACAAAAATATACAAGAAAAAATCAGAGTTTAAAAAAAATACTGTGTATACAAAAAAAATAGAGTTTAACAAAAAAAAATCATTATATATATATATTGAATTGAACCCAATCTGATATGTGAGTGATTAGGGAATGTCTTAGTCTCATCTGTAATCATGCACATAAAAAATTTAAGAATCTTTTTCATTTTTCTTCAAAGTGGAGCTCATGATAGATGACCATGTGCACTCTGACTTTTTCTTTAAATTTAAATTTTTAAGAAAATATTTTTTGCTATGAACGCGCAACCTGACTACACAAAAAGCCGTGTGGGGTTTTTTTACTAAGGCTGCAAGGTCACACCAAGAAGCTCTCCTTTAACGATGACTAACATCTACTTTTTCCAAACGGAATGTTCAACCAGTGATGTCCCTTTTTCATGATTCAGTGCATGTGACTATGTAAAAGGGTCCATCTTTCTTTCTTAAACAAGAGGAAATAGTTAATGGTACTCATATTAAACTCTTACCTAATTCAATCCTCCAAGCTCAATGTACAAAACAAAACAAAACATTTTTTAATAAAATGTCACATGTCGCATAGTGGTGGAATGTATCATGTATGAACCAACTTTAATTTGCTTTGCATACACTTGCCAGTGACAAAATATTCCCATCACATGCAAGCTACAAGCACTAGTGGACCTCTCCAAAATATGACAACACATCTTTCACTAACAAATCAGTTGGGTAAAAAATCACAATTTTGTTCAAACACAATCTAGCAGAGACCTTAGAGAAGATTTTATGATATTAACACAATAACAAAACCAACCTAATTAGTAATTACAACAACCTTCAAATTGACACATGAGCAACAATTGAAAACAAAGTTTGACATCCAAGGCATAAGGCTGAACAAAAAAAATGAAAGAATTGAATTGTGTTACTTTGCTGTATACCCTTATAAATACAGTTTAAAATATGATCAATTATGATGGGGAAAAAATAATCTGTAAGTCACTCCAAACATGTCAGTTGATGAATCAAAGGTGACATAGGTGCAAAAATCAAGGATATATAAATTTATACAAAGATAAGCAAAACAACTTGTCAAGGATCAAGAAGTTCCGCTGAAACCTTGACTGTTCTTCATCTTCCGCAGTTCCATTTCGCGGGTGGTCTGGCGGCTCTGTGCTTCACTGCTTGAGCCGGATGGATACAGGCCGTACTCGCTTGTAGGCGCGCTATACTCGCTGCTGGCGTACTCCTGGGTTCCCAATGCCATTTTCCTGAACCTTCTCATGTCTTCCTTGTACTGTGCAGTGTCATAATCCGAGCTTTCATGTGAACTGTACATGGTGCTGTGTCCAGGTTTAATTCCTTCATTAAGATCCGCCAGAGACACATCTCCTTCAAGAGCACGAACAACCTACAAGATCCCATGAAGAGAGTCAACAGAAAGATTCATGCACATATAGTAGGCAAAAGTATGAACTGAAAAAAAAAACATTGAAATCAAGAACCAATTATGCTTTTAAAATTGCAGCATTCTAAGTTATGCAAATATTATTCTTCAACCAAGTAATACTTGAGGAAAACAACAATCTCCTTTAGTTTACCTGACTCATCCTTGGTCGACGCTTTGCTGAATGACGCGTGCAAGCAGCGGCACATGCCACCATGCGAGCCATCTCATTGGGATCATATTCATTCTGGAGCCTTGGGTCAACTAGAGAGTCATAATCATCTTCATCCAATGCCCGGTTGAGCAAAGGCCTAGCCTGTGAAGATAAACATGGATATCGTTACGAAGCTGCCACAATAAAAGCAAAGCAAACACTGAATCCTCTCTATTTTATGAATATATATTAAACGCCGATGAATGCATAGTAGCATTAAAGAAAGTCCAAAAAAGAAAGCACCAGAATACTTACCCAGTCTACCAAACTATCCTCCATGAAAGTTTGGGTTTTATCAACTGGCCTTCTTCCAGTAATTAACTCGAGAAGCATGACTCCATAGGAGAAAACATCTGATTTGTCTGTGAGTTTTCCACTGGAAGCATATTCCGGAGCCAGATACCTATAACCAGTAATTGATACACATGAGCCTTGAGATGGAAATGAAGTTATATGTAAAATAACAAACTATTGATATGTTCCAGCATTGCTCATAAACTGTTGTACACAAGAGAAAATCATTGGAAGGTAAAAACAATAACATAATGAACAGAAAAAGGGCACAACTAGCATATAGCACAGTTAATGCCCATTCCATAAAATTTAAGATAGAACAAGTTTGTTCCTACCCAAAAGTCCCCATCACTCGTGTGGAAACATGAGTGTTGACATCAGAAGAGAACTTTGCAAGCCCGAAATCAGCAACCTACCAACAGAAAACAATTGGGACAAAAATAATCAAGTTTTGCATGTGATACTAAACAACAGGAAATTGTTAGATCATCTTTAACAAGTGAAAGTAATAACTTAGAATCCCAACAGCTAATAGCACACATAACATACCTTAGCTTCAAACTTAAAATCGAGAAGAATGTTAGCAGCTTTGATATCGCGATGAATGATCTTAGGATGACCTGGATGGACACACCGAAAAAGACAATGACATGAGCATTTGAAGAAACAAACTAGTTATGATTCAATAAACCAAATTCAGGTGTACAAAACATACAATCTTCATGAAGATATGACAGCCCTTTAGCAGATCCTAAAGCAATTCGTAGTCTTGTGGGCCAATCCATCGTAGGTCGCCCTCTCCCTGCACAGTGCAAACAACCATAAGATCCTCCCTTCTACCAAAAGCATTTATGCCAAACCACACAGCACTAGTTGGCGCCCACTTTCAGCAATAAAGAACAGGCCACCTAGACGGCATGTTTGAAAAAGACTTTTCAACCAGAAAAGCTAAAACTAGATGGCATGTATGTACCGTGTAAATGGAATTCCAACGTGTTGTTGGGAACAAATTCATAAACAAGCAGCCTCTGGGTCCCGGTGATGCAGTATCCAACCAAAGAAACAAGGTGTTTGTGATGAACACGACTAATTATCTCTACTTCAGCTTGGAATTCACGCTCTCCTTGCCCGCTTCCAGCCTTTAGCTGCTTCACGGCTACTTCCTTGCCGTTGGGAAGAATTCCTCTGTGCACATACCCGAATCCACCTGATCCGAGGAGGTTGGCGTCCGAGAAGCCATCGGTTGCTCGTGCCAGCTCCTCATATGTGAAAGTGCTCTTTGAGAAGCCTAATGCTATGCCTGGAGAAGGAGGTGGAAGTGGCTCACCACCTGAATAGTTTGATCCAGAACCGCCACTGCTGCTCATGAAAGGTGGAGGTGGTGGTGGAGCTTGGTACACAGGCGGAGGCGGAGGCGATGGCTTAGGTGGCTGGACTGAGACCACGTGATCTGAAGGAGGTGGAGCATTGTGCTGCCACTGGCGTGGGGGACCACCATAGTCATCTGGCAAAATTGTGAGGAAATCAGCATCAAAGGATTCATCATAATTATTAGAGTCAAAATGTCAAAACCCTAAATACACTAAACAATAGAATTCACACAAGATGTTGACACCAGTTCTGAAAATTCATCAAACACAAAAACTGAAACTTCAATCATTTAGAATGAACACAGATCCATCAAGAGAAATGAACAAAAACGTGTTGTTTGTGAGCTAAAGCTCTCACCTTTGGGTCCACGTGGCGGCGGCTGGGGTGGTGGGTAGCCGTAATATTGCTCCTCGTCGCGTCTTCTCTTCTTCTTCCTACAGCATATGCAAAGAACGCTCAGTACCACAAGAACTGCCACAGCACCAACGGCGATTCCGACCACAACTCCCGTGGAAATGCCTGAAGAAGAAGACGACGACGGTGGAGATGGGGACGACGACGACGACGGTGACTTGGACGAAGGTGTTGTTTTGCCGCCGGAAGATGGGGGAGAAGGAGAGCTACGAGACGGCGGACTGGGAGTGGTGTTCCCGCCAGAGGACGGAGCCGGCGGCGATGGCGGAGAGGTCGATGGAGTGGCGGGAGA
>NC_029776.3:89788424-89794958 GCF_000817695.3 Arachis duranensis
GGTTGACATCAATTAAAACGGAAAAAAATCTCTTAACAAAATATAATAACAGATCCAAAAGAAAGGAAAAACTGAAACTCGGAAATGAAGATTGAACAGAGAATCCTAATTGAAGAAGATGGTGTTTCAGAGAGAGAGAGAGAGTCTGGAGTCTCAGAGAAAACGGATATTTGATGTGTGAATGTGTTTCTCGAGAGTTTGGTTGGGTAAGCTTTGAAGCTGAAGAGAACAGAACATGTCGCTCTGTACTTCTTTCCTTCCACTCTTTCTCTCTCTTCTCTCAGAATGTAAAATGTGAATGTGAAACCATATCTATGTTCTTCAAATTTTAAAATAAAATTAATTTTACTTTTTCTTCAGTTTTTTTGTTTGCTTTTGGGTTTTGGAGTTAAATAGTAGGATTAAGTGAGGCAGCCACTAGCGTGGGACCCACACGACTATTACGCGGCCCCCTTCTTACATACTTAATCCTGAATTCATAATTAGATTACATTTAGATCATTAATAACCCTTATTACTCGTTTTGGATAGATATTTGGATATTTTGAAATTTAGCCAATTGTCATTGCCCATTTTCTCTTCTCTGTTTCGTCATTGGTCCATTGCTACCGTTGCTCTTTTCTCGCACCTTTTTTGTTCTTCCTTTTCCCCTTCAATTTTGTTGTGTTATGCTATGAGTAATTGAATATGGATATTACTGGACCATCATTGCTGTGTTTTTGTTTCTCTTTTCTTTCTTTATTCACTCCAATTATTGCTCTACTCTCTTTATTGGATTTGGATCTTTTAAATTTCCTAAATTTTTATTTATTTTTATTTATCTCTTTCAATTTTAAATCAATTCTTAAAGATATTTTATTTTATTTTGCATCCTAAATAATACTACTTCTTTTAGATATTTGTTAACAAAAATTCTCTTTAATATTTTGTTTTTTCTTCTTCTTTATTTTTTTATGTCTTGGCAGGCTGGCAAAGATTTCAGTCTTAATTTATTATTCAAAATAAAATAAAATTCATATATGCTTCCATATCAAAATTTTATTTTAAGGAAACAGTCTCCTACAAGATTGCAAATGTAAATATTTTTCTTTCAATGTTCAATGTAATAAAATTTCATTATGGAGATGAATAATAAAAAATATACTCGTTATTTTTATTGTTGAATAATTAAAATTTTCATAAATACTAAAATCAATTACCATTAAATGTTGCTAATGAGTTATAATTCAAATGGCATAAACTTTTCAGTTTTTATACTCACCTGCGAAAATTACCACTTAATGTTTGTATTTTTAAGTTTGATTACAATAAAATAATCAGAAAAAACTTGATGATATTTTTTTTGGTGACTTAACTTGATGATTGTTATATGAAGTAATATAATTAAAGCATATTATAAAAAAAAAAAAACTATGATTTGACCTTGCAAAGAAAGAAATGAATAAATGATGAATATCACAATAATATTAATGGAAATTGTTTGATTTGATTGTCTAAGCGTTAATTGAGGAAGTGTACATTAAAATGATGGATTCTTGACTTTGTGGTTTATGTTAACAGGGTCAAGTTTTGTCAAGAAAAATGAATTATTTTAGAACTTACTAAATTGATGTTCCTTCTTATACGCGTAAGTGAATCAGACAAAATGGCCTCTAGACTGTAGACGAGAATTGTGGACTAAACATAATTTTAAAACTAATATAATCACGCTTAATAAAAAAAAGAGATTAATAAAGGTATAAGACGAACTGGAATTCAACCGTTAGGCACACACACTTTACTATGCAAAAGCTAAACTAACACTCTCTATTGCAATACACAACAAATACATAGAATAATATATTTTAGGAAACAATAACATGAAGAAAAGACCATATAAGTTTCTGTAAAAATAAAAAAATTATAAGTGGTTTCATTATTTCATGCATTGTTGTGTGCACTGCAGCATGCATGTGCTTTACGAGGTGGAACATGTTCAAAATCCTCGTTCTTTTCCTTCAAAAACAGGGTTAAAACAGCAAGAGAACGAATAAATAAATGAGAGGAGTAATAAGATGTTAAAATAGATAATATGTCCGTTGATATATAAATCCCGGGATTATTTGAGGCCTTGAAATCATGAAATTATTTGAGAAAATTAATAAATATCACATTTGATGTTTAATCACTTTTATTGATATATATAATCATTATATATTTGATATTTAATTTTCATTTCTCAATTCAACTTTTTTAGATATATAATTAATCAAAATCGTTCTTGAAAGATTATTCGATCTCCATTTTAATTCTCGAAAGATAAAATTAATCAAAAGAGTTTTCGAAAGATAACTGTGTTGGTAGAGTTCGTCCTTCCGTCATCTCAATTGATGAGCTGGCTAACGTTCGCTGATGTGAAACATTAACTAACAGCGTAACACACCTCAAACGTTATAATGACAAGATAAATTTGTTAAATTAAGTCAAATCAATCCCAATCTTAAGCATAAATAAGTCTTCTTCTCCAATTGGATGACCTTATACGTTCCCTTAGCTAGCATATCCAACTTCAATGTACAACAATGAAGACACTGACCTTTCATCTTTAGCCTTAGTAGAAGCACAAATTGAGATAACAAATAGTAGTGTAAGCTCATTTAATTTCAGTACAAACCTAGATTTCATCATAGAAAATAAACTGATACACCTATCAAGCTGGCCCATTTTCAAAAATCCAGAAACCAAGGAGTTTCTCGACACAATTTTTGTTGGGCATTTCACCGAACAGCTTCTCTGCATCATGGATAGAACATATATTGAGATAACTTGATATACCAGTTGATCACTAATAAATCAATCTCTAAAATTTAGAGATTTTATTACATAGGCATGGAAACAACTTTGGGAGACTCATCCACACCACATGGTAGTACTTCCCCACAGCTGCCACCGCCATCAACATGAAGGAGAAGAATTATTTATGCTTGAGATTGGAATTAGGGTTCTAACATTGGTTCTAACATCCTGGAAATTAAGGAGTAACAATAACAACATAAATGCAAAGGTTGACTTCACTAATAAAATACTTGTACTGAAGAATAGGTAGGATCCTTGCAGGTAAAAATTGCATAAAAATTTTCTAAAAGGGAAAAATAAATACAGAACAAAAAAAAAGAATAAAACTTTTGACAGAATCACCACCACGGAAAAAAATAAAACCCAAAAAATAGTAGCTCATGTCACAGTAACCACCACCGCCACCATTATTAGAACCTACGTCGCCACCATCGCCACCGTCTCTGCCTCCGCCTTCGCCTCCGTTCACCTAACACGTACCATCCTGCAAAAGGGTCACTAGAAACGCTCCAAATCAAGGATTTTGAATGCCGCAAGATCTCGCAGTGCCGCCGCCGATGCACCACCTTGGACATGAGCATTTCACGCCAAAAAAGAAAGGTTTTAGAGCGAAACAGAGAGGTGGTTGTTATGGGATGTGGTGATGGAGAGAAACATTTGAATGTCCATTCTGAACATTAAACGACGTCGTTTTCGCACTTGGAGGGAAAAAATGAAACTACGTCGTTTTAGATGTACCCTGTTATTAGTTGATATTCCACTTCACCTACCGTTAGCCACGTCATCAACTGAGATAACAGAAGGACGAACTCCACTAACACGGTTATCTTTCGAGGATTATTTTTATTAATATTATTTTTTGGGGATTAAAATGGAGATCGAGTAATCTTTTAGAGACGATTTTGACTATTAACTGTAACAAAAATCAACATGAGACAAAACAAAAGGTTAAAGTTTGAAAAGGCATAATTAATATAATTATTCATATATCTCTAATCATCTACTAAAATTTTTTAAACAAGTAATTTCATATTAATTTTCTATTGTGCAAGTGTATATAATAATCAATGAAATTATTTTAATCGTGCATTATATATATCTTCTTTTAAACAATAAAAAAAATGTTCTTTTAATGTTTGAAAAATTTTGTAAACAAAAATTATTTGTATCCATAATTTTTATGAATATTAATAAAAATATTTGTCAAAGAAAAAAATTGACGTTATACCCATTAAAAATAGGTTTTGGTACAATAAATATATTCAAACTCTAAAATTTTTATTGATTTTTTAATAAAATTATCAAAATATCTCCACCTTTTATCTTTAATCTCAACTCTACCACTATATCTTCTTCTCCAAATCCCAAACTTTCACATCCCTTTATCATCATTACCTTAACCACCTCAACAACCCTTTAACATTTCAATGCCAACCACTAACAATCTCTAATTCTCTATTCCATAGTTAAGAGAACCATGCAACAATTCATCAAATGACTAGTGAAAACTCTGAAATAGGATCATGGCATTCTATCTTGTTTATTCTACATTATCTACTCATCACTCCTAACTCCCAAACCTTTTTCTCCTTTTTTCTTCTGCATCATGTCCTATACTACATTCACCTTCCTCTTCTGATTCTTATCACTCCTCTTCTCTTCTTTCTTTGTCACTTATCACCGCCACCTCCTCCACCATTTACTTTTTTCGCCACCTTTACTCCCCATTTCCCCAACACAACCACAACCACAACATCAATAACCCAAATTTTCATTCTCTGTTACTCCACAAACAACCATCACATTCTTTGTTCTCGGCCATGGCAGTTTCAACTCCGTCTACAAAGCTACCCTCTCTTCCGACAAAACCGTGACACTCAAGCTCATGGACTTGTTGGACTTCTTTTAAGGCAAACGCAGGTTCCACAACAAGCTCTTTCTCTGTTCGAAACCTCCAAGACACGCTTTTGAATCGCAAGTGTCCCGAGCTTATAAACTGGAAGACGCGCTTCGACGTCGTCATTTTAGTGGCCAAAGGGTTGGAGTACTTGTACCTTTGTTGTGACCTTTTGGCGATTCACTGTGACATCAAAAATGAATAATATTTTGTTGGATTATGAGTTTAGGGTTAAAATTGGGAATTTTGGGTTTGCTAGGGTGAAGGAGGAGGTTGGGGTTGTGGTGGTGGGGGAGGAAGTTCACGGTGGTGGTTGTGGTGGTGGCACTGATAGTGATGAAGAGTGTGATCGTAGTTCGGTGGTGGAGAGTACAATAAAAAAATTCGGACTAATGCGCTGGATTTGATTTGGAGGTTGCCGAGAGTTTTGTGGTGGTGAGAATTTTGGATTCAAATGCGTCTTCGGCGGCGGCAGAGACTCCGCACGGAGGTGGGGTTAGAGAAAGATAGCCTCTCATCAGAAGGGGTGTTTGATGGGGTGAGTGTAGAGAGTGAGAATCAAAGGAAAGAGGGTGGAGTTGAGGTTAAAGATAAATTATGGGAGTAATTTGAGAATTTTATTAAAAGATCAACAAAAATTTAGTATTTGGACACTTTTCTTATATAAAACCCATTTTTAATGGATACAACATCAATTTATTTATAAAGTTCATGAATAGAAATAGTTATTTTTTCAAACTTCATAGTTACCAAACAAATATATAAAAATTAAATAAAGTTAGACCAGATATTATACATAATCATTTATCTATTTATACCTAACAATTTAAAATTTTAAAAATAAGTAATTTAAAAATATAATATCCAAATTTTTATAACTAAAGATCTAAATTGCACTATATATTTGTATTAAATTAATGCATATTATTTCATTCAAATTGATAAATTTTTTAGATATAATAGTAAGAAGAAATTATTTGTTATTATCTAAGATTAATTATCCTAAATCAAAAGAAAAATAGTCTTTCCTTCAAATCAAAATCAAAATTGAAAAAAACAATAAAAAAAACTGTTATTCCTTTGTAGTTAGTTAGTTTTATCCAGCAGCATGTGGCGTGTGAAAGAAATCATTTTGAATGTGAAAGCTAGTTGTATATACTATAAAGTATAAACACATTTTCATAATAATAATATACATGACACTATGACAGGGTAATTCCCTAATTAAGTAATAAGTACGTACAATTGGATAATTGTGAGTGAGTCAAACGTAGGTAACCGGTTTTTAACTTCTTATGTATTTTTGCCAACAAAAATTGAAGTCATTTAAATTTAAAAAAAAAAACATTTAAAAGAAAAAACTCAAAAACAGTAGCTGTTACTCTAAGTTAAGAGTTAAAGACCCCAGCTGGATACCACCAATATGCAATAGCTAACTACGAAACAAAACGTGGACGTCATTATTCATGAATATTAATATATTTATTAAAATAAAAAAATAAAAAACTTTTTTAAGTACATTTAAGTAAATCTTATAAAATAAATCTTGACAAAATTTACATCCAACATTATATTAAATTAATATATATTCTTTATAGTTTTATTTTTTCTTGTTATTTTTTATGAGAATATAGAAGACTAAATACTAAATAAAATGATATTCATAATCATAATAAATTACTATTGGCGGGTTGTTAATTATTCCCTGAATATAAAAATCATTTCTCTTATTTGTGTTTGATCATTTTAGAATTAAAAAGTAATAATAATCTCATGCTAAAATATTTTTTTTATATAGAAAC
>NC_029776.3:89797394-89798804 GCF_000817695.3 Arachis duranensis
CTCCCTCTTCTCCTTCTCCCTCCATCGTGTTTTCTTCTCTGCTTCGTTCTATCTTTCTTTCTCTCACCCTTGATCCTTCTCCGTTGCCGGAGGAAGTCTTTATTCTGCCAACGCCACCTAATCCTCCATATCAAAAATTGTATTTGTGTCTCTGATAATCTCTTCTCATTTTATAAATTTTTTATTTTTTAATAAAAAAGGTGAAGAAACAAACATATATATGAAGATGAGAGCTGGAACCTAGAAGCCTGAAAGAAAATGGTTTTGAATTTGAACTTCATTAAATTCCCGCCCAATACTCTTCTATGATATAGAACTTTTAATTTTTATTATTTTATTAATTTTATATAATTATATTTTTATTATTTTTTTAATTTTTGTATTTTATTTTATCTTATTTTTAGAATTAAAATCCTAGGAAGTGAGACCAAAAGATTGGGAAGAATTTATTCAAAAAATTATTGTCAACGGTAAGATAATTAATTATTAAATTGCTGCAAAAGAGTAAAAATTATTTTTAATATGAAAATAAATATGGTATTTCGGTTGAATATTGATATTTAAAGTGCATTATAATATTGTGAAAATCATTTAACACACTCTACGTGTTGGCTAATATGTTATTACATGTCCAATATGTTCTTTATATGTTGACCAATATATTACTACGTGTCCAATACATTCTTCACATATTGGCCAAGATTCCTTGCGTGTCCAATACATCTTTCACATATTGTAACGTGTCCTTCCCGTATTAATTTTTTACCTATAAAATTCATCCATCTATAATTATACTAAATAATTCTATTAAAAAAATTACCAATATTTTTTTCATATAAAAAAATCAGCCAAAAAAAATGCCATTGCAAAAGCTCCAACATTATTTTATGAAACAGTGCATGAACAATAGCACACGCAGATTAAGTAGAAATTAAAGGTAATTAAATATTAGATTATGTTACGCGTACATTAAAATTTATTATTAAAATTAATTATTAATATAAAATATATGTTAAAAATAAATTAAATTATATATAATTATATATAAATATATTAGTGATTGAATTTATTTTAATATATAAATAATATTTTTTTAAAATATAATAATATATTTATTGAGAAGAGAAAATATTAGAAACTACTGTGTAATTAGCTTGTATATGTTACTACAGGCCTACAGCCCAGCAGAAATGAATTCTAATTCATGTATCATTTAATAACTTATTACTAAGTCAAATTTATCAGAATAAATTCATAATTTAGTTACATTTTTTAGTATGAACTGTAAAGGTTGGTTACCTTGTTTATCCTTTTTATTTGTAAATAAAATATCTTCTATTATTGGAATACTTTAGGCAGCTTTAGACTTATTTGGAGTCATTGGAAAATTTAACATTTTTCGTTAGTATT
>NC_029776.3:89798950-89832130 GCF_000817695.3 Arachis duranensis
TTATTTTAGCTCAAATGATATTAGTTGTAAGTTTGTAACTTTATTCATATCAATGATTATCTGTCTAATTTAAAAAGAAAAAAAAATCTAGTATAAAGTTGAGAAGGTGGCACACCCCACCAATTTCAGCAGTTTGCAGATTTTTAAAAGATTAAAGTTACATGCATATAATGATTTTAAATAAAATAAATAAATAATCTACTATATATATTAATATATAAGGAATAAAAAAGGTTGATTTTTAATATTTTATTTTTTAAATATTCTTTTTATTATATATTAAAATACCACAAAGTATTCTTTATTGTTAAGATTTAAATCCAAAATATGACAAAATTATTGATTATTGTTATGAGGCTAAACTAAGACTGTGCATGGGTCGGGTTTAATTAGATTTAGATTCGGTCCTAAAAATCGCTAGACTTACTTTGACTCAACCAGGAAATAATAAAAAATAAATTGGATTACACTAATTGACCTTATATAAAAATTAGTATATATAATTTTTTAAAAAATAAATTTAATAAATATTATATTATATTTATACCAAAATAAATTATGTTAAAGTAAAGAATAATACTGTGTAATATAAAAATATTACTTGAAATATAAAAATATAATATGTAGTATGACATTACTAATTTTACTAAAATATATATTTTTATTATAAAAGACAATTTTAAATCGAACTGAATGATTCAAAATATAATTCGAACCTAACCTAAAATAACATCGTATAAACATGACAAACTCAAATCCCATAAAAAATATGTCTTGAATCTGAGTTGGATCGGAGTTAAACACTCCAAGATTAAACTACTCTTCAATAATAATAATAATAAAATTTTATTACTCTATTTAGTCTTTATAATTTTATCAAAATTTTAGTTAAATCCTCCTAGTTTAAACATTTATAATAAATTATATTAGATTGAAACTTTCATTTACATTCTTTCTAGTTAACTATTTTTGAAAAAATATAATTATTTTTTTAAAATATTTTAAAAATAAATATTCTAATTATTTTTTGAAAAATAAAAACATTATAAATTTTTATATAATATAAAAAATTAATTATAAATTTATAAACTATAAAGACTTGATCAAAAAATTATTGGAAGTATAAGAACTAATTAACAGACTAAATTAAACCTAATAATAATAATCAGAATTACGTTGCATTTGTCTCCGATAGGTTGGGAATGAACCCTCCCCGTTAGTCATTGGCATGTTTTAATTTGTTAAATGAAACAAAGTGCAGCCAAACATATGCAGCCAACCCTAAAAATAAAGTATATATATGAAATAAAAAAATACATAAAAATAAAATAGTAAGATATATAACTAGCTAGGCAAATGTTGTTATTTGTGTGTCTCTTTCTGCTTTGCTGTTTTGAACCCCTCCCTAAAGCAAATCTAAGGTGGGTGTGGGTGCCAGATTCATATGCCATTGTTTTTTTTCCTTTTTAAGCTTGTGCTTAGCGAAGCATATTCATCTCATCACATGGGGGTATCAAACTAACAATTATTATACTATTTTTCTTCCTACATTTCTCATAAATTTGTGCCGTGACATTCGTCTGATTTTGACTCTCTGTTTAGATATGTGGTTATTATATCATAGTTCGGTTTAAATGGCATATAACGTTTTATTTCGTAACCGATGTTGTGAAAAATAAATCACGCTATAAGACAATATTTGAGTACTAGTTTAAGTTATAACGGACGAATCAAGATATTATAAATTTTTATGAATCAAAACAGAATTAAAATAATGTTAGTTACAACTAAAAATTTTGAATATGCAGCATTATTCATAAATTTATATGTATGTTCATCGACCAATATTTTAGTCCCCGACCCAGCACTTAACTAATTTTTCATTTTTAAAATGTAATCAATGGCTTTTGTTTTCATATTTTAAGCTAACAAGTTTTTTAATGGCTTTAGCTCTTGTTTTCCTTTATTAAAAAAAGACAAATTTGTTCTGACCACTTTTTTTCGTTAGTTATTTTGAATTTTCGACAATTATAAATTACATATGGTTCGAGTTTTTTTTTTTTTTTACTAATTGTAAGAATATCAGAGTCTTACTTAAACTGAAGAGAACAAAAATTGTGAGTGAGAAACTAAGATGAAGAGAAGAGAGATTAGAGAGAAGATTCAGAGAAAAAAAAAAAGAACGAGTGATTCAATGTATTCTTCACAGTTGAGAGGGTTACAAACTTATATAGATAGGCTTAGTAGTTGCCTCACTAACAACCTGTGCCAGCTCAGCATAACAGAAAAGAAAGGCTTAACAGAAAGAAAAAGCAAGAAATGCAACTAACAATTAACTCAAGAAGGAGGATGAGTAACTAACTTAGAGTAACTAACTCTTCCAACAATCTAAATTGAACTCATACATACTACTCATCATGACCCTCACATTTTTCTTTTCTACATTCTCTATCATGCCCTTGCCAAGTTGAAGTTGTTGATTTCTCCAAGTTCTACACCTTTAGCTTGTCCCGGAGCTGAATGAAAGTAGTAGAGAGGAGAGTCTTGGTGAACGTATCTGCAATTTACACTGAACTGGAAACATGACTTACTTGCACCACTTTACTTGTAACACAATCTCTTACAAAGTGCAAGTCTATCTCGAAATGCTTTGTTTTTTACTGTAGTAACGGATTTGCTGCTAAAAGTACAACACTTTGGTTAGCACAATATGCTATAGGTGGTTCTTGGAATGGCCATTTCAACTCACTTATCAGACCTTTGATCGAAATCAATTTTGCCACTAAATCTGCTAGTGCCATGTATTTTATCTTTGTGCTTGATCTAGCCACCACTCCTTGCTTCTTTGACTGCCAAGACACTAGATTCCTTCCCACAAACACACAGAAACCTCCAATTGACTTCTTATCATTTGGGTTTCTATCCCAGTCAGATACACAGTAGGCTGTGACTGACATATCTCAGTATTCTTTTGACTAACTTCTAGTGAGCTACTAAAGGTGTTTGCATAAATTGAACAAATTTATTTACACGGTAGACTGAATCTGGTCTTGTCACAGTGAGGTATTGAAGGCTTCCTACTACAAAACAATATAGTTGGCGATCATTAAAAGCATCTCTTCCCACAGCATGAATTTTAAGAGTAGATGGCAGAGGTGTGATACATGGTTTGCAGTTACTCATGCCAGCTTTTGCTAGCAAGTTCTGCACATACTTGCCTTGGGACAACATCAATCCCTCATCATCAGTTTTGGTCACTTGAATCCCCAAGAAATAATGCAACTCTCCCATTTCTTTCAATGCAAAAGTTGAATGTAGCTTTTGAGTAACTGTAGTGAGGATTGTAGGGCAATTCCCAGTCATAATGATATCATCAACATAGATCAGCACATAGCTGAGAGACAATTCTAATTGCTGGACAAACACAGACACATCGGATTTTGTTGGTGAGAAGCCAAGTTTCTACAGTGCTGAGGAGAGCTTGTGATACCACGCTCTAGGTGCCTGTTTTAGGCCGTAGAATGCTTTTCTAAGCTTGCAGACCAAGCTACTGTCACCTGAGGTATACCCCTGTGGTTGCTTCATGTAGACATCCTCAGTGAGCTCTCCATGTAAGAAAATATTGTTTACGTCAACTTGCCTGATTGACCAACCCCTGGCTAGTGTTATAGAAAGTATGACTCAAATTGATGTTTGCTTTACAATTGGGCTGTAGGTTTCAGTAAAATCAAATCCAAGTCGCTGAGAGAATCCTTGAGCAACAAGGCAATCTTTGTGCTTCTGTAGACTGCCATCTGCATTGTACTTGAGGTGGAAGACCCATTTGCTGCCTATGACCTCTCTACCTGGAGGTAGGGGAACAAGCTTCCATGTGTTATTTCGCTGCAAGGCCTCAAATTAAGCACCCATGGCCTGCGTCCAGTTAGGATTAGCCAAGGCTTGCTGTACAGTTTGGGGTTCTACAGATGCTTGAAAGGCCCTTGGCCTTAAAGAACCAGTTTTGCTTCTTGTCACCATAGGATGGACATTAGGGACTGAAGGATTAGGCTCAGCAGCTGAGGTCTAGGGTAGGATAATTTCCATGTCTGAAATTGAAACTGGAGTAGGTATGTCTGAGGGTGCTTTGTGATGTGAGAATTGAAGGTGAGATTGTATGTCTAAGAGTAGGTTGAGGGTTGAGGAAGGCTGAGGAATTTGCTCAATAGCTGGTGGTGTGTTAGGTGGAGGAGTGTGAGGTTAAAGATGATGAGGATTGGCAGGAGGACACTGAGGCTGTGAAGAAATGGAGGGCTTTGGGAGGATTTGTGAGCTTGTTAGGCATTTGTACCCCTTATGAGAGGTGGCATATCCAAGGAAGACATGTGCTGAAGACCTGAATTGCAACTTGTTCTTATTATAAGATCTCAGGTGTGGAAAGCACAAGCAACCAAACACCTTTAAGTCTTCATAGTTGGGTTGCTTGTTAAACAATTTCTCAGTTGGTGAGGCTCCATTTAGCACTTCTGTGGGAAGGAGGTTGATGGTTTGAGTTGCAATGGTGAAGGCTTCTCCCTAAAATTTGGTTGGCAATGAGGCTGCAGCCAGCATTGTTAGGCCCATTTCAACAACATGCCTATGATTACGTTCAGCAGTGCCATTCTGCTGGTGTATCTTAGGGCATCGAAACCTGTGAATGATTCCTTGCTCTTGCAACAGTTTAGAGAGACTGGGATATTCTGCAGCATTGTCACTTTGGAGACATTTAAGTTTATCCTTTAATTGTAGTTCAACCATACGTTGAAAATGCAATAAAACTAATTTTAGTTGAGCTCTATTTCTAATTAGATATAACCAAGTGTATCTGGAAAATGCATCAATAAAATTAACAAAATAGTAATTTCTATTAGAATCAGGTGTTGGGGCTAAGCCCCAAATGTCAGAGTACACAAGTTTTAAAGGAGTATTGTAAAATGTTTTAGATTTAGAGAAGGGTAGGGTGTGAGATTTGGCAATGCAGTAGGTACTACATATTGACTTATTTGGGGAAGAAGGGATATTACAAAGTTTTAACACTCTAGAGACTACAACTGCTGAGGCATGCCAGAGCTTGTGTTTATTTGATGCTACCTCCACTGAACTGATGAGGGCAAAAGGTGTGTGAACTGGATGAAAATTGAGGAGCCTATACATTCTTCTGACCACATTTCCATGTAGGATAACTTCTTTAGTGGCTTGAGATTTGACAAAATAACCATGAGAGTGGAATTCGAAAAACACTTTATTGTCACAGCAAAATTGGTTGACACTGAGCAAAATTTTGGTTATATTTGGCACTAGTAGCAGTTTTTGCATTATTAGATGTTTAGAACTCAAATCAGTTTTAAAATATGCTTTTCCAACACAATTAATAGCTAAACCTGTACCATTACCAACAACTACTTGTTCTGTGCCTGCATAATTTTCTTTTTCAGCCATATCATGTGATTCCGTAGTCATATGATGTGTAGCTCCAAAGTCAGGATACCATATTGAATCTTGAATAGTTGCAAGGTTAGCCAACACATTGCTAAAATTTGCCTTTGGTTGCTCAACTTGCTACTGTCTTTCTACATAGTCTCCTTTGTATTGAGGTTGTGTGTACTATCCACTGTCATCATCATCATATTTATACCAACAAAATCTGGCTGTGTTACCATATTTATTGCATATCTGACATTGAGGCCTATCTTGCATTCTTTCATAGCTCTGATTTCCTAGCCTGTTTGAGTAAAATTGTTGTCTTCTTTCATATTCTGAATGAACAAATTGAGTTCTGCCATAGTCTTGTGATTGTCTTGCATTTCTAAAATTTTGAAACCTGTCTCTACCACGAGGACCTCGTTTGAAACCTCCTCTTTGTGCAAAATTGGCCTGATATGCCTCTTGATCGAACTGTCTTGTGTGACTTGACTGAGCAATATTTTCCTACAACAGATGATCTAATTTTGGTTTTCTGAATCTTTCAAGCATACTTTCGTGTGCAAACAGTACTGCTTCTAGCTCACCAACTGTGATTCCTTGAGATCTTGTTAAAATTGAAGTGAGTACCGGTGCATAATCTTCAGTTAGGCCATGAAGAATTGTATTTATATGTTCACTTTCACTCACTATTTCTCCTAATGAGGTTAATGCATCAATTGTACTTTTGATCTTTAGCACATAGTCATTTACTGAAACACCGATTTTCATGCTACTGAGCTAATTTCTCAATTGTATTGCTCTAGCCTTAATTTGTGAAGTAAAATGACTTTCTAACCTGTTCCAAATCTGGTAAGTGTATATGCACCCAACCATTTGAGTTGTCTATGGTTTGGTTATGGAGACTACTAACCAAGATTTCAACAATGCATCTTGTTTCTTCCATATCTGATATTCTGAATTGACTTCTCCATTTTCAAGAAACTGCTGTGGATTTCTTGCTCCTGTAATGTGGTCCAGCAGATCGTTTCCTTCAACCCTTGCCTCAACTTGGTCCTTTCATTGTAGAAAGTTGTCATTGTCAAGCTTCATGTAAATTGGAGTTGCTGTGAATCCTGGTACACTTGCCGTTTGAGCTGAGTTTGCAGTAGGAGCAGAATTGTTTATTGTAGCCATGAGAACTAAGCTCTGATACCATGTAAGGATATCAGAGTCTTGCTTAAACTGAAGAGAACAAAGATTGTGAGTGATAAACTGAAATAAAGAGAAGAGAGATTAGAGAGAAGACTTGGAGAAGAAGAAGAAAGAACGAGTGATTCAGTGTGTTCTGCACAGTTGAGAGGGTTACAAGCTTATATAGGTAGGCTGAGTAGTTGCCTCATTAACAATTTGTGCCAACTCAGCATAGCAGAAGAAAAGGATTAACAAAAAGCACTACAAGAAAAAGCATTTTTTTTACGCCAAAAACCGACAGTTATTTCTACCATCGATATTTTTCGATGGCTTGCTATCGATATTGCTAAAAAAATAATTAAAATAAAATATTAAAATCAACAGCCAGGTCATCGATAATTTTATGATGCATTAACCTTTGCCCTTCTATGTCACATTGTCGATGAGTCAGGGGCCGAAAATACTTTTATTTTAAAATCGACGAACATAGCATCTATTTTATTAATTAAAATATTGACAACAATTGTCTTCGATAAATATGAACGGTCCAGATCACTTTCTAAAATTAAATTAACGGTGTAGATTTGATGTATAAAATATACGCTTAAGGTGTCGATTTTATTTTAAAATTAAAATCGACAAATATGCCGTCGATTTTTATCACTAAAAACACTTACCCGCGTCCACTTCCCACGTCCAAAGTTTCTCATTTTACCCCAAATTCTCTATTTCATTACCAACCCGCGTCACTCTCTGCTGTCATCGTTGCTCCGTCACATTTGCGCCGCCGTTGCTTCTCAAACACCCCCTCAACACACACAATCTCTCAACACTCCCTCAAACCAAGAAAGTGGTGACTATGAGCAAATCATAAATCCTACCCAGTGGCCAGTGCCTCTGTCACACCCACTACTCCGATGCCTTACTCAGTAGCTCGGCACAGCAGCTAATCGCACGAGCAAGGATTTTTAGCGTGACAATGAACCCAAGGCGAGGTAGAACTCTAGCGAGGTTCTGTACCATTTTTATTTTTTCTTTATCAAGGTTCTCTTACTTTTAATGCTAAGTTTTGCAATTATTAGGATGAAACAAACAATAAAAAATAATTAAATAATTAAATCGAAATGATGATGGTGGTAAAAGTTCATCTGAGCTTACCCTTTCTATTTTTTATCAACTGGTTTTCTTAGGGGAGCCAACAAAGACAGGTGGTTGACTAATATAGAAATGAAAGCCGCTCACTTACATATCTTGTTGAATTGTCCTGAAATCGATACGTTTAGAAGTCAATACGAGCATATTCATAGGAGCAATAATTCTTTATCCAACTTTCCATCATGGTTCCATGAGCATGTAGGTTATTACATTTTGTTGACTGTACCAAAATATGTCAAAGTAAATCTTGTTTTTCTAAATACTATATTTTTTTTGACAAAATCAGGTAAAAAATTCCAGTAATGGCATAACTTGTCCTCATCTATTGAGTTTATCATTCGATCCAAAAACTAGAGCCACGAGTATTGGTATGTTCAAGGTCAACAAGTATAGATTTCATACTCCTGAGCATACATGTGGAAGAAAGACAGATGATACATGCATATATGTTAAAGGTGATGGAGGGAATGATGCATCTGACTGGTACGACACTCTTAAAGAGATTTTGATTGTTGAATATCCAAGTTTTGTTAGTTTGAGAGTAACCTTGTTTTATTGTGAGTGGTATGATCCTACCAGGTCTCAGAAAATGCGTAGACACAAAGACTACAAAATAATTAAAAGTATTACCCACTAGGAGATATGAGAGTTATGATCCATTCATCCTTGCGCAAAAAGCTAGATAAGTGTATTACATGCCATATCTACAAGGTTGTAAGTCTAATTAGAAGGTTGTGATTACATGTAAACCATAAAAAATAATGGAGGAGGCACAAAATAAATATGAAACCGAGGTGTATCAAAATGATGAGCCTCGACATGCTAGGATCATTTTAGAAATCGAGTTTCCACCGTCATTAGCATCTATATTAGGAGATGTTGATACGATACAATTTCAAGTAGCTGACCTCCAGGTTTCCAATGTAAATAATGAGGAGGACGATGACATTGAGATCTATAATGACAATGATGCTTACATTGATGATGATGGAAGTTCAAAATTCTCATATTAAGGTTTTAGTTGTAAATTCTTAATTTGCAAATTTGTTAATTTACTTTAATTCATATTTTGTAATTTCTTATATCGGTTATATTATGGATAATAACTTGCTTATTTCAATGTGTACAGGATATGGTTGGTAGAGACGGAGATCGCGGTCATGGCCGTGGCCGAGGCCGAGGCCGAAAGGGGAGGCTTAGGCTTTCTATTGGTCACTCCCTTGACTTGCATGCGGATCCATACACTCTCGTGGGTTCATCATCAGGCACGACTGCTCCGACCAATGAGAGACCGCCACCTATTGCTACTACTACCCCCTCTCGTCAGGAGCCTCAGATACACATGATGCCTATTTTGGGTGTGCCAAGACCATGCACTCAACAACAAATCACATCTAATGCTACCCAAGATACTCAGTGTCAAGGAGCATCCACTGCCACTAGTCACTCTTGCACAAGTGCTCCCAAGTTTAGAAATGATGGTGCCAAATGGTTTGTTATTTGCTTTAAATTTTACGAATAGTATGTCTCATTTTTACTAAGTAATCTTTATCATTTTTTCAGTTTTTGATGTAGTTGGCACCCACCTAAGCCTGACTTGAAGCATATTTCTCAGATTTTTAAGAAAAACTACAACAAGCCTTGGCTGAGTTTTGATGAGGCAGATGATGATACTCGAAAAATATGGTGGACAGAGTGGAGGATAAGTTTTATCTACTTTTTTTTATGTATTTTACAATGTTATATATCATAGTATGTTATATAATAATAAGATGTTATTTCTTTTTTTAAAATAGAAATGCTTTGACATTATTTACACGGAAGAGGATGATATCTATCAAGCTTGGAGGTTTAGGGCTGTCAAGCACTTGCGAGGTATGCTCCATGTCATTCGTAAAAAAGGTGCCCGTCCATATTGGATCCCACCAGAAGTTCTTGGTGAATTGATGAGACGTTGGGACACTGATGCCTATAGACAATTACAAGCGAGAAATACAGCTGCTAGGAAATCGACTCGAGGTACCTCCCTTCACACTGCAGGAGGCACCACCTTTTTAGAAGCGAGGTTACGCTTGGTAAATTGCTTATAGAATCCTCTTTTTTACTTTATGCATTGTTTAAGTTATTTGGTTAAAGTAAAAATGCATGAGAGAACTTGTCTTGTATTACTTTTGAACTTGTCTTGTACAAATTTTACATTTTCATCTATGTTTATAATAACTCTCTTTTTTGCACGGTCCTGAAGCATGCATCCTAGATAGGTAAGCAAAAAAGTGAATAAGAGCATATTATACATGAAGAGTGTTTATAACTTGATTCCAATAATGCATGCTTCTTATATTGGCATCTAGCAATCTCATTATTAGACATATTAAGTTTTCTTCTAATCAAGAGGCTGTAATACTTAAAGATAATTCTTACCATGAGTTTTGCTGTTCTGAAAATTTCTTAAGGCCAAACAAGTAAGAAAAAACTCACAGCAATTTTAATGTGTTTGTATTATAAGGTACAACGATTAATTTGAGTAGGATGAACTGTAAGAATAATTTTAACCTCCTATAGCAGAAAAAATAAAATTGAAATCAACAGAAAAAGAAACTAGAATAGGTTGCTTATTGGAATATGAGCAAAAAATAAGGAAATAATTGTTCACGTAAAGAAAACACAAGGATTCCACTATGCTTCTCATACTATTCATATTAGAAATAAAACAAGTACAAATAAAAATAAACCTACTTGTAGACTGTGTCATAAAGTTCATCAGGGGAAACTCCACCCTGCACAAACTGGTTAAAGATATCATCACGTGATTTTGTAGTTTGTGTTATATTATTCCCTCTTTTTGAAACCCAGAATAATCAGAATTAGAGTTAAAAAACCACCACAAATTAAAAGTAGTACTTATTGCAGAATTTTAGTGTGACCAAAATATATAGGTTGTGATAATGTACCTAGTTTTACTCGATTTTTTATACTTAATGGTGTACCTATCAGTTCTTGGTGCTTTGGCTACTACTTTATTATGTTTTCATAAATAACACTTCACCTTTGAAATTCTTATATAGCTAAGATATTTGGAGTTAAATATGCTTTACATTACATATACGTTTTGTTAAAAATAATTGGTTTCTGCTTTTATTATCTGTCACATGTTTATTTTTACAATATTTTTATGTCTTTGTCTCTTTAAGATTGGTTCTTTCTTGAAGAATTTAATTATATGATCAGATTGCGATAATGTTCTATCCTCTAGGGACTTAATTCTATGTAGATCATTAAACATATTATTTTGTAAATTGTTATTTTTATTAATCGTTTGGTTACTTTCTATATGAAGAATGACTTTCTTTCTATATAAAGAATGACTTTTGCACGAGAACCTCTGTGTATCAGATTTATGACATAATATGAAAAGTAGATATCAATATTAAGATTTGATGAAACTTGATTAGAGAGATTTTATTGATTCATGACTTTAAGTATATACATCATTAATTGTTTAGTTTAGTACATCATCAATTGTATATCCATATTTGTTGATAATTTGGTTACACTATGTAGAATCATTCGCTTGGAAGACCATCACGTATGGATGAATTTTTTTTAGCACACTCATACTCGCAAAGAGGATAGGACTGAATGGGTTAATGAACATTGATCGAGAGGATTAATGTCGGTCTAGAATTTCTCAATATAGAAAAGAGCTTCTTCGTTGATAGCATAGTCCAAACCGGTAATCAATGCTCACATCAAAGTTTAAATTAAAGGTTGTCACAATGCGAACCAATATAAAAAACCGAGAGTATTTAATCCTCGGGTCGTTCTCCCTAGAAATTGTAATCGAGTGCTAAGTTATTGGCTAAGAGGGAATGGGGGTTGAGATAGAAATTGGCAAGAAAATTTAAAGGATAAGAAAATAAAGATGCATGTAAGGAATTAAACTCAAAGCAAGTGAAATAATGAAAATAGAATTTAAGTGGCAAAAAGAAACTCTTGGCAAGTGTTAGGAATTAAGGATTTCTATCCTAGTCATTGACCACAAATATGGTAATTGTGAAGAATTAATCCCAATTAGTCAACCATAACATCGAGGATAAGTCAAAAAGGCATAATTGATCTCAATCCACAAATCCTAGCCAACTCAATAATTAACTTAGTGAAAGGTTAGCATTAGTGAAAACCAAACCAACTAATAATCCTAATCACAATAAAGAATAGACATCAATACTCAAGGTCACCTAAATACCCAATTCCAAGTCAAGAGTGTGAAAAACTACACAAAAACTACAATAGACATTTTATCAAACACTTAGTATGCACAAAAGAAAAAATATCATAAATTACAATAATGATAAAATCTATAACTACTAATTGCAAGAAAATAATAACAATCACTCAAACAAACATCAAAGGAATATAAAACATCAAAATTGCATTAATGAAATCAAAATTGACAAGTGTTCATAAGCATAGAAATGGAAAGATAAAGAAAAATTAACAAGTAAATGAAGAGAATTAAGGGCTAGAACAAGAAAATATATAGAAAACTAAACTAAAACAAAATCGAAACCTAAATCTATCAAGAAAAGTAAACCTATCCTAAATTATAGAGAGAGGAGAGTCACTCTCTCTAAAATTCTAACCAAAAAACATGCTAAAACTAACTGAAAAATGATGTATATGTGTTGTGGTATGTTGCCAATTTGGTATAGCATCCAATTCAGCTTCAGAATTTTCAAAATTAGGCCAAAAGGTCCCCAAAATCGCAAACCACATGACTTTTTAATGAAGTCACGTGTCCAAACTTGTGTGTATGCACAGGGTTGTGTGCGTACGCACACTTGCTGATTCTTTACTTGTGCGTACGCACAGAAAGTTGTGCGTACGCACACATTGGAATGGTCTTCTCCTTTGTTTCTTCTTGTGTTATCCCAATTTGCATGCTTTCTTTTCACTTATCCCAAGCCATTCTTGTTTAATGACCTGAAAACAATTAACAAAATACATCATGGCATCAAATGGAATAAAAGTGGAATAAAATTGGTCAATTTAGGCACAAAAAAGCTTGCTTTCACATTTAGGTGTAATTTAGAGAGAAAACACAAAAGTATGCTATTTAAGTGAATAAATGCGAGTTTATGTGATGAAATCCATTCAATTCATGCCAGAATTTACCATCAAATATGGATTCATCAATTCCCTCATACTTAAACAATAGCATGTCCTCATGCTAATTATAATCAAAAGAAGGGTAAGTAACTTATTTAATGAAACTATCTATATGCATGCAAGTATACTAAAGGCTATCTATTTCTATCTATACTATATTTTTCTATTGATTTAGCAAAAACAGACAACCAAATTTTCAATCAAGCAAATGGACATGTAGGGCTAAACAAAGAAATATTTCAATGTGATCAAAATCCAAAGAATCGATTCGAATTTCAAAATGAAGTGAAGCAACTTGCAAGAAAACTTAAAATAAGAGGTAGAGATATAAAATTGAGTAATCAAAACCCTCATCGGATGTGTATATGCACTCTAATTGCTCAAGTATTTTGGGTCAATTCACTTAATTCTCCCTTTATCATTCTTTCTAAAATTTGTTCTTCATCTAACTAATCAACAAATAAGTGAGCTTACATTTGAATCTTTGATTAACCTAAGTTCTCACCTAACATATATACAACCTATACACTTCTAATATCAAGCTTAGCTACCCATAATCTCACTTTTACATATACACATACTCATGTATCAAATTCAATTCAATCACATATGCATTGATTATTGAATTCCACATTGGGATAATTTTGTTCTCATTTTATTAATTCTCTTTTTTTTGAAAAACATAATATATACCAAAACATCAATGCATATTATTTCTATAATATTACATGAGGGCATACCGAAATTTTCAACAAAAATTAAAACACATTTCCATCTACCCATGTTTCCCGGCTTTTCACACACTTAAAATTACACAATCTTACTAATTTAAGCTAATCAAAGATTTCAATTAGGGACATTATTATTTTTTCGTTTATAGCTAGTGTTGTGCTTAATCAAGAACAAAAGGGAAATTAATAGGCTTAAAGTGGTAAACAAAGATAAATGAAATGGTAGGCTATTTGGGTTAAGTGGGCTATAAATGAAGTGATGGCCTCAATCACATAAATGCACGTATATACATCAAATAATAGACATATAGAATTAAATAAACTAAATACTCCAAACATAGAAGGAGCATAGCACACAAGAATAAAAATTGTAGTTAAAATATGCAACCACACATTAAAAGCTCAACAACTCACAAGGTTATATGTTCTATCTATCTTCTATGTTCCACAAAACAATTCAAGCAAATTTAAAACAATTTTCAAATCAATTCAATGGAACGCCCTAAAAAAGAATTCTTGAAATTTTTTTTGTTTTTGCCAAGATTATTTCCTATGTATGTATGTATGTTGTGTTGGATGCAATTTCAAAAATTTTCTACTTCTTTTTCTAAATTTCACTATTCAAAAGTTTTCACGAACAATTAGGACAAAATTAAATTTGGTACTATACTATTTACAATATCCAATCACAATTAATATCTATAAACTATACACCATGTAAAGATGAAATGCAATATTAGAAATGAAACTAAAAATAAACTAAGATATATAGAACCAAACAAAATAAGAGTAAATAGTGCAAAAGTAAAAAAAATACTAACAAATATCCACAAAAACATAATACTAAAAATAAATAGAGTGCAAAGTATTTGGAAAGAGAACTTTACGTCCCAAAATCACAAATCCTCCCCCACACTTAAGCGTTGCACGATTCTCTGTGAATGTACACAATCCAAGGAGATAGAAGTTCTAAATTCCTCCACCTTCAGCTAGTGGATGCGGGGGGCTCGGGCTGCTGTATAAAACAAACAAACAGGAATTGAGGAAGAGTTCATAGTAGTATGGTATGATAAAAGTCAAAGTGTGTATTCTAAATGTGCGCGCAATTAGAACACACATATTGGCCGGTTAAATGTCAACCAGACTATGAAAAAAATAAACATGTGTGTGAATTGAGTTATGAAATTATTGGATATTGCAATTGTGCATGTGAATGCTCAAAGTTAGTATGAAATACAACAACAAACAATAGTCAATTCCATAATGAAAAGAACATTACTTATTCATCCTCAAAACTAATAGAATAATCACATAGACAAAGTAATCGTTCCAAAAAAGGACAAGCTTGATAAAAATCAAGTCAAGTCACTCAAACAAATGCAAAGCATTAAAGAACAAGTGCCTTGGCATGGGATTATATTGATTGGAAAACTAAGATAAAGAAGCAATTTAATTCAATTCACTAAATTCAATATGCACTTGTTAAAAATTTCACCAAATATGAAACTACGTATAACATTTTTCCAAGTTGGTTTGGTGCTAGTAAATCAAAGCCACAAACAAGTGTATTATTGAAATTCAATCTAAAACAACATCATAATCATTCAAAAGTGCACAACTCTTGATTAAAATGCCAAACAAGGATATAGTCCAACACATATGGTAGCTACAACACATGCATTAAACTAAAAGTTCATTCAAGCATTTCATCGAACACTTGACACATAGTGCACATATCTATCAACTTTCAAGCCAATTTCAATCAATATTCAGCCCAATTAATCATCAAAGAAACACTTGCAACTTATTTAAGCAATAACCAAAATAAAAACTAAAATGCAATTAAAAGTAGACAAGGTAAGTAGAGAAAAAAGAAAAGAACCCGAGTAATAAAAGATGAAGAATGGAGGAGAGGGAGTGTAAGTGCGTTAGGGCTTAATTCAAAATTATGCCCAAAACGACACTTGCGCGTACGCATAGACAGGTGTGCGTATGACACTAGGTAGTAAATGTAGGGTGTGCGTAAGCATAAGCATGTGCGCACACACCTGGAAGAGAGGCAATTAAGAGGTGTGCATACGCACAGTTCGGTGTGTACGCGTAAAAGGCAATTTTTATTCAAGCAAAATAGGGTCATATGTGCACAGGCATAGGTTTGTGCGTGCACACCCAGTAGGGAGCAAAATTTGGAGTGTGCGTACGCAACTATTCACGCGTACGCACACATCAATGGAAATGGGACTTTTGTGCATACGCACAAGTTTGTGTGCACGCACAAATCAATGAAAAAGGAGCATGTGTGCGAACGCACAAGTGTGTGCCTACGCACAAAAATCTGTTTTTGTAAAATTTTAAAGGCTCTAAGGCACCAAACATGATAACCAACAAAATTTTTCAACCCCAAAACTTATTATCCCTCAAAAACACATTATTAGAACTAAAATACAACTAAACTAGGTCTAGAATCCAATTAAACTAAACTAACCAAAAGAAACAAAATTCAATAAGTAAAAGCTAAAAGAAGAGAGGAGATAGAAGGATATTACCATAGTGGGGTGTCTCCCACTTAACACTTTTGTTTATTGTCCTTAAGTTGGTCAATTAAATTAAGCTTTTTCTATGGTGGCTTGTGCTTAAATCCTTCCTTGAATCCCCACCAATGCTTGCATTTCCAATGTCCTTCGGGATCCCAAATCTTGTTCGTCAACACCCTTCCTTGTTGATCTTCAAGCTTCCAATGGGGTGACCAAATTCTTGAATTCTTATCAAGGCTCTAAATCCTCCTTTGAAAACTATTCAATTCTATCTTACACCGTCATTGGGACTCAAATCTTGAGGGTTCAACCCTAGTTAGCCTTAATCCACCATGCCATTCAACATTGATCTCTTTCTCATTTAGCACTCCACAAAGAATCCTAAGTTGACCATTTATTTTCAACAAAACATATTTATGTGGGCTAACGAAGTTAAAGGATGAGATTGTTACCCACTTAAATGGTGTATCGGATGGTTGCTTAGGAAGGGAGACTTCCAATAACCTTAAATTTTTCACTCCCTTGTGCTCCTCTTTGATCACCTCCACTTCTTGTTCAATCCTCCCCAATTCTTCAACCACTTCTTCAACTTCAATAAGCTCAATTTCTTCCACTTGTGGCGAATCATGCTTCAACTCTTCATCTTTCACTTGGGGTTCCAAACCTTCCCTCATCATGCACTCTTCAATTGAGTTTGGTTCCTAAAATTCATCTTCGAAATTGCTTTGGTTGTGGCATTAATGTGGCTATTTTAAGCGGGCTAAGATTTTGGCTAAGGTAGCCATGATAGCTTCATGACGCTTGATTGATTCTTATTGTTTATTATCATTCAAGGGAGGTTGAGGTGGAATAGAAGGCTCATCATATGGGAGAAAGTCTTCATATATGTAGGGTGATTCATAACGGTGAGGATATTGAGATGGTGTATATGGAAGTAGTTGGTCAAGGTGATTATGGGGGTAGTGATATTGGAGTGATGGTGGTTCATAAGGTGGGTTGTGAGATGGATATGGAGATTGATCCCATGGAGGTATTTGGTGACATAGTGAGGCTTGATGGTGTTGTGGTTGAGGATAATGTTGAAGGTAGGCTTTATAGGAATATGGTGGTTGAGTTTGGTAATCATGGCAAGGTTCACCATAGTCAATTGGTTGGTATGCACTATAGGATGAAGTATGACCATAGCAGTATGGAGGGGAAGATTGCCATGAAGATTGACCATATGAATGTGACTCCTCCCTCAACCCTTAGTGCACGCCATCATTAAGATTGTCATTCCCTACAATATTATAACAATTAAATTCCAAGTCAAAATGGTGAGAATTCATAGAAAAGAGAGAACATAAAAAACAAAAGTTATCAAGAAATAAGAAAAAAAAACACAATTCTAACTATTAACAAAAAAAAGCAAACAACCAAAAAGTAAGCTATTTACATATTAACATATTCACAATAGCTAACAATATAACACCATTGCAACTCCCTGGCAATGCACCAAAAACTTGATGGAGAGGATTAATGTCAGTCTAGAATTTCTCAATATAGAAAATAGCTTCTTCGTTGATAACATATACAAACCAGCAATCAATCCTCATATCAAAGTTTAAATTAAAGGTCGTCACAATACAAACTAATATAAAAAATCGAGAGTATTTAAACCTCGGGTCGTTCTCCCTAGGAATTGCAATCGAGTGATAAATTATTAGCTATGAGGGAATGCGGGTTGAGATAGCAATTGACAAGAAAATTTAAAGGACAAGAAAATAAAGATGCATGCAAGGAATTAAACTCAAAACAAGTGAAGCAATGAAAATAGAATTTAAGTGGCAAAAAGGAACTCTTGGCAAGGGTTAGAAATTAAGGATTCCCATCCTAGTCATTGACCACAAACATGGTAATTGTGAAGAATTAATCCGAATTAGTCAATCCTAACATCGAGGATAAGTTAAAATGGCATAATTGATCTCAATCCACAAATCCTAACCAACTCAATAATTAACTTAGTGAAAGACTAGCATTAGTGGAAACCAAACAAACTAACAATCCTAATCACAATCAAGAATGGACATCAATGACTCAAGGTCACCTAAATACCTAATTCCAAGCCAAGAGTGTGAAAAATCATACAAAAATTATAGTAGACATTTTATCAAACACTTAGTATGCACAAAAGAAAAAATATCATAACTTGCAATAATGATAAAATGTATAACTATCAATTGCAAAGAAACAATAAAAATCACTCAAACAAATATTAAAGGAATATAAAACGTCAAAATTGCATTAATGAAATCAAAATTCATAAGTGTTCATAGGCATGGAAATGGAAAGATAAAGATAAATTAACAAGTAAATGAAGAGAATTAAGTGCTAGAACAAGAAAATATATAGAAAACTAAACTAAAACAAGATCAAAACCTAAATCTATCAAGAAAAATAAACCTAAAATCCTAAATTCTACAGAGAGGAGAGAGCATTTTTCTCTAGAATTCTAACATGAAAACATGCTAAAACTAACTAAAAAATGATGTATATGTGTTGTGGTATGTTGCCCCTTTGGTATAGCATCCAATTCAGCTTCAGAACTTCCAAAATTGGGCCAAGAGACCCCCAAAATCGCAAACCACGTGACTTTTTAATAAAGTCATGTGTCCAAACTTGTGCATACGCATAGGGTTGTGTGCGTACGCACACATTGGAATGCTCTTCTCCTTTGTTTCTTCTTGTGTTATCCCAATTTATATGCTTTCTTTCCATTTCTCCCAAGGCATTCTTGCCTAATTGACCTGAAAACACTCAATAGAATACATCACGGCATCAAATGGAATAAAATTGCTCAATTTAGGCACGGAAAAGCATATTTTCACATTTAGGTGCAATTTAGAGAGAAAACACAATAGTATAATATTTAAGTGAATAAATGCGAGTTTATATGATGAAATTCATTCAATTCAAGACAGAATTTACCATCAAATATGAATTCATCAAACATTCCCGAAAGACAAAGGTAACTTACCTTTATTCATTGCAACTGTTTTTTTTTTAATTGGAATGTGTAAAAAGAAATAACTTGATACGTTCTTTCATTGTAATGTTAGATTTATTTTTTTCACATATCCCCATAGCTTTTGCATTATTGATACTTATAGTAGTTTATCAATCATTTCTCCTCATCGTAGGATATATTTTAAGAGCGTATGTTTCAGGCTGAGCAAGAACAATAGGCTGCTATAGAGGCTGGTGTAACTGATCCACCGCCTCTCTCTGAGGAAAGCATATGATTGAGAGAGTGGGTGGAAAACGCAGAGGTGGTATATGGCATGGGTGAGGTAAGGGACTCTTCCATGGTGCGACCTCGAGTTGATGGGCTAACCACGACCACCAGCACTGATGTTTTGGATCTTAGAGAACGGATCACAATACCCAATTGAGAAGTTGAACAACATGCCGCTAAATATAAAGAGGTTGAAGACCGCTACCAAAGAGAGAAAAGAGAGTGGCAATAGACTGTTGAATCCTTGCGTGAGGATCTCAACACCAGTAACTCACAGATGGATCAGTTTAGTCATCAATTGAGCAACTTGACTGAGTATGTGAGGGCGGTGGGTCCTAGTAGTTTTGGATCACGTGTTCCTTCACCTCCTCCTTTTACTTTTCCAAACTTCCAGAAAAGCACAGCCCCAAGTAGAAAACTCCCACCTATTCTGCAGCGACCAGGACAACCACAAAGTTCTCAAAGGGAGGATGATTCTAACAATCTTGATGATTCGGATGATTATTTAGACGACTATGAGTAGGTTATTTACTTTACTTTGAATATTTTGTATTATTAGTGGATTGCAATTTAAACGAATATAAGTCTAAGTTTAGTTATTTATCTTTTCTTGAGACCTTATGTTAGAGGATTATTTATTATTTTGATGAGTTTGTGAACTCATTATCTAATATTTAATATAAATTTTATTTTTATATTTAAAAGTTTATTTGTCTTGTTATCTAATATTTTGTATAAATTTTATTTCTCTATTTAAAAATTTATTTGCATTAATTGTTTACTATTTTTCAAATAGAAAAAATAATTAAAAAATATAGCTATTAAAATCGACGGTAGCATTGTCGCTTTTTAAATTTAAAATAGACAAAAGAAAATAAAATATAGACAAAGAACTTGTCAGTATCTAAATAAGTAAATCGACGACCGTTCTGTCAATTTTATATAATAATATCAACGGCAAGGTTGTCGATTTTATTAAGCGGGTAAAATTCTCAAACTCATATTATAGACAGAAATATTGTCGATTTTATTAAGAAGGTAAAATTCTCAAACTCATATTACAGACAAAAATATTATCGATTTTATTAAATTATTATCGACAGCTTGGTAAATCGTCGATTTTATTAGTATTTTGAAAAATCGACAAGTTTAATAGTGATCACTTCTGCCGCCGATTTTGCCGTCAAATTTTAATATTATCGACAGCCTAGCCATCAATTTTAACGATGTTTCTTCTGGTGAAAGGAAAGCAGAAAATGACTAACAACTAACTCACGAAGGAGGGAGAATAACTTAACTCTTCCAACAATCTAAACTGAACTCATACATACTACCCATCACTAATATATAAATAAGTAAGTTGAAGTTGCACAAAGACAAATTATATCTGTCAGAATATATTAGGATCAATTAGCATTTATTAGAATTATTTAGTATATATGAATATTTATTATAGAATATTACGTCTTTATTATTACGATACTTTTAGCACTTATAAATATCCTTTTATATTATATCATTCCAGACAACTTGAACACACTCAATTATACACAAATCATTTCTCCACTTTAGTCTTTTGTTTCTAACATAATATCAGAGTCATGGTATCCTTGTTGAGGAGAATATGTTATTTTTCTTTTGGTGAAATTACTGTATTGTTCATATTTTCTTCCGTGCCATTTTTTTCATTCTCTTTTGTCAATGCTTTGATGCTTTTTCACCTCACCAATTAGCTCGTTAATCAACTACTTATTCTCATGGAGAAATCATATATTTTTCTTCACCTTCCGATAGTTTGCCATCTCTTTACACTTTGTCACTTTTTTAGCAATTTTTCAGCAGTTCGCCATCTTTTCGGTAGTTTTTTCAACAGTTGGCCAGTCTTCTGTCTGTGTTTTCTTGTGACAGTTCTGTCTGGATTTCTTTGTGGTTTTGCGTTTCTTTCAGACCGCGGCAGTTCCGTCTGCGCTTTCTTCCGACAGCGGCAGTTTCGTCTACACTTCTTTCCGACAGTTCCGTCTGCACTTCCTTTTGGCACTTCCGTCTGCACCCGTTCTATCAGTTTATGCATTTTTTTTCTTTAATTGTTTTAAATAAGTTTCAAACCCGTTCTATCACTTTAGTATATCTAAATATTTATTATAAAATATTACGTCTTTATTATTACGATACTCTTAGCACCTATAAATTTCCTTTTATATTGTATCATTTTAAACAATTTGAACACACTCAACAATACACAAATTTTTTCTCCAATTTAATCTTTTGTTTCTAACAATACCATGCTTTTAAGTTCAAAAATAAAATAATATCTCTTGTCAAGCAATCATTAGACGTTGATTTGGAAGAACACAGAATTAAAGAAGAATGCAATTCTGAAAATTCAATCAAGTAGTATAATAATAAGATGGGAAAAATATATTTTTTTTCTTTTTAAAAATATTTTTAAGTTTTATTTTATTTTAATTTTGTTCTAAAAATTTTTGATTTGTATCAAATATATTTTTGGCGGCTAATTTTTCAAAAAATTTAAGACCAATTCAGTAATTATTTCATAAGAATAAATAACCCTTAATACAAGCAAATTAAGCATAACTTTTATGTATTATTGTTATATTGGTCTTAAATTTTTTAAAAATTTAGCCATTGAAGATATATTTGATAAAAATTGAAAATTTTTGAGACAAAATTAAAACAAAATAAAATTTAGGAATATTTTTAAAATTTTTGTTAAATTTCAAAGACAAAAAATATACTTTATCTTAATAAGATTGATGAAATTAAATGCAAAGAATGATGTACAGTAGATTAGTGTTAGAACCACCAATTTTCTTTAACTTCTCTTCTTTTTAAAGTAAAAAACTTCGTTTAATATAAAAATCATCAAAATATTTATTCACGTGTTGACTTATGTGATAAGTCGCTGATACCATCGCATTTCGACTTTAGAATCCCACTCTCCTTGTTATTATGGATATTCTCTTTTAACTTTGTTAGAAAAAATAAACATTTTTAAAAAAAATTAAGTTTGGTTTGTCGTCTCAACTAATCAATGTCATTTTAACGTACCATTTCTATGATTATTCATTAGCAAACAATAACATTGTTTAAGTTCGCATACAGGAACGTGCTTACCAAATCATCACGTTCTACAAAGTGTACAAATCAATAATTAAGGATACAATAACTCTTTTATTTCAATGCAATAAAAAATATTTTGGTTTAGAGGATATGTAATTTGCTTTAATTTGCACCGTGTTGGGTGAACGTGAATGAGTAATTATCGATCAATTCCTTTGTGTGTGTTTCTCATATTGAATATGCCTTCAACTTTGCTACTTAATTTCATGCCACGTTACGCCAACGTAACCTATTATCATTGTACGAGGCTGGCATATAACATGTACAATACATGAAGCAAGGTTTGTGTACCAACTAGGGTATCCATTATTCTGCATTAAGCATTCTTAACCCTTGGTACCGTGTTTGAACTTTAAGACTAAGACACTTCATTGACACTGGTTTGAATTACTAATTTATTATTGAGAAATTATAGATAAACAATGCATATTATGAACGTGAATAATGATTTTAAAAAAATAAATTACTTCAAATTTTTAATTAATTAATATTAATTTTTGAATCTTTAAAAATAAAGATTCACATAACTCTATTGCTATTCATACAGTTATTCCATTGTCCTATGTCCGCCACTTATTATACACCTTCTATATCCGGTCCACCACTACAACTCGGCGTCATTGTTGGAGACAGCCATCCAGATGCTGCCATTCCCCCTCATTCCGTTCAGACACAGCAGAACGCCACTGTCTCCCCTCCCGCAGCCCGTGCAGACGCAGTGTAGCCACATCTGTCCATTTCCGTCACCTTTCCGTGTTGCTTCCGTCTCTCCCATTCACGTGTATAGGAGCGTCGCTGCCACGTTGTTTTGCTGTTTTCGTGTCACTCTTTTCTAGCGGTGGCGTTGCTACGCTGTCGCGCCACCTTCTTAGAGTTGTTGTGGTATCGCTGCCGGCTGTTGCCGCGCGAGTGATTTCATTGCGCGTGTTCCCCATGTACTACTGCGGCTGTCTCGTACTGTCTCGTCGCCGTCTTTCCTCCGCTATCGTGGTTCTCCTCCTCTTCTTTTTTTTCCCCTTTTTCGAATGTGGATGTTCATTTTATTACTAGGTATGTAGATGGTTATTTTCATTCTAAAATGGATATTCAATTAATTTGGATTGGATTTAAGTAGTTATAATGAAATTCGCTGGATGTTCATTTTATTAAGTATATGGATGGTTGGAGAGCAATGAGGCGAATTGTTAAAATTTAAAAAAGTAAAGTAAAAAATTTTTTTGTTATTTAATTTGGGTAGAATTTTTTTAATCTTTAGTGGGCCAAAAATTTGACTCATTATTTATGTTGTTCAAATTTTTTGTTGTCTACCCAATAAAACCGATTATTATTATTTTTAAGTATTATTCCTTTCTCCTACATATTAATTAATTATATTATAACATTTAGTTAGTTAAAATATAATGTCGTTCAATAAAAAATTCAATCATATTGTTATATAAGGATTTTGTTCATCAACTACTTGAGTTTGATCTTTTAGAAGAGATGAAGACTTCCAATCATATATGGCATGATTAGTTATTATATTATCTTAATAAAATTATACTACATGTACACTAAAAATAATCACTAAATTATTTTTTTGTGTAAAATATATATTAAAATATAAAATATATATTAAAAATAAATTAAAAATATATATTTTTATATACAAATAAATGATGATTGATTTAGTGACTAATTTAAAAAAAATCTTTTAAAATAAGAATATTAATAAAATAATAATAATAAGGTATAATTATCTTTGAATTTATAGTATTTATTATTTATAAACTATTATTTTAAGTTAATAATGATTAAAATATTATTTTTTTATTTTACTAACATTGTTATTTTAGAAGAATTTAGTCTAATTTTTAGTGTATATATAATTTGTTTTACTATATAAGTTCAGATATAACTAATTTCAGTTTTCCGTACATTAAATTTAAATGCGTGGATAATGTCTGGTTAGAATATTTAAATTTAATTTTGCAGTTAATATATTATATTTGATAACTTAAAATGCATATATAATATACCCTTTAATTAAAANAATATAAATACATAATTATTGATTTTAATATATAAATAATATTTTGTTAATCAATAATTGTAATTTGGGAGTAGGATGCTGAAAAGATCTAAGAAGAATGATTGAAAGGTTGAGAACATACAACTACAACACACGTATCCAACAATTCTTTAATAAGGCACTAGTATTCCTAGATGACATAGATCAATGAAAACAACTCATACACTGTTATCTCATTATTATTAGAGGTTGATGTTGATGAGTATATCATAAATCACAATCAAGAATGAAATTCATACATATAAAGTTTCACATTACTATTACAAAATAACAAAGTGGGTGCCACTCAAATATGTTGTCTCTTTCCACTTAATTAGCCACTTAGCCCCACAGGGCACACAACATGAGCCAAATGGCATATTTTGATGCTGACAAAAAATATTTATGATTATTCATATAATTCGTAAGTGCAAATCACTAATATAGATAGATAGCCTTATAAATTAAAGTTTTCAGAGTTCATAATTTATTTGTGAGATTACTTTAATTAAGGCCTAGTTAACATATATATGTTTATGCAAGTTGAGATATACTACTACTCCATTTAAGATTAGAATTTTTCTTAAATTACGGAATAATTATTCATATTTTTCCTTTTCTGCGGATAAAAGTTAGTCCTTACTCTTGTTAACGTATATATGCTTTACCTATTACTTGTATATACGAGACATGTAATTTTATGTGAAATTATTAATAAAAACAATAAGAAGTTTTCAACAAACAGAAGAAAGAAGGAAGGATAGTTTTAGTGTGAGTTTGGTTGAGAGAGAGAGTAGGAGAAAGTGTAGTCATGTGTTTAGTTTTTTGTTAGTAAGTGTTTTGAGTGAGTTATTGAACCAACTTGATTACAAAAAGACTTGTATTAGCAAAAATAGTAAAAATAAGAAAAAAGAAAAACAGCATCAAAATCATCTTGTAGCTTTCATATAAAACTTTAATTATGCAATATAAAATAATAAAATGATTAACAAAATGCTTATGCACTCATGACTTATTGGAAAGACATTGTCTTTGCTCATTCAGTCATGTAAGTAGGAAGGAAAAGAAGTATGATGTATGTAATACAGTATCTTAATTTAAAATGAGGAGGCTTTCTCACCAATTTATCATCTTATCCTTCTTTATATTTTGATTAGTCTGCCACTCTGACCACTTAAAAGAGAAGTATCCTTTGAAAATTAAAATAAAAAAAAATCCATAATCATAGGTCATATATCTAACTACCATTTGCATGACCACCTTCAGTAATTTAGGCTACTTTTGTTGATGAGAATAGGACAATACAAAATACTAAAAATAAGACATAAAAAACAAAAATACAAAATTTTGTATTTTTGTATTCTATTTAATAATAAAATAAAATAAATTATGAAAATCTAATTTATTTTTATTTTTTTCATTCAAAGACTTTGAAAAGAAAAAAATAATAATAAAAAATAATTATAAAAAAATTAACAAAAATAACAAAAAAAATAAAAAATAAGTTAGGTCTTTTATTAGTGTCTTTGTATCCTTTCTGTCAGGATGAATACAAAATACACTAAATTAGTGTTTTTAGACACAATGTTTCTGTCCATGTCTCATCTGTCAAATACGATTTTGTATCTCTATATTTTTGTTTCAGTGTTCCATCCTTAAAACAAACGCAACTTTAAACACAATAAGCAAGAGCATCACACTCTAACAGATACATTTACACGGGCCAAATCAAAACTAACAAGTATAACTACCTGTATATATTCCAAGAATACTAACAGTAACTTATTATCAATAATGTCAGTTTTGTATTTATCCATATTTTTATATGTACCTTATTGATGGTACACATATAGCATAGTTAACTAAATTTCTATGCACTCAGCCCAAATTAGGACCCAATTCCATGAATCTTTCCTAAATCTGACATAAACTTAAAAACCTACTGATCAATATTCATTGGAGCCTCCAAAGGAATTCCAGAGTTAATTTTCTTCAAACTTCAATTTGGCTTTATGGAAATATCTTGATTATGATCCGTTGCTATAACATACCTGAGCTTTTCTTATTTATCCCTATAATCCCTTCAACATTCCGCCATTTAAGCTGAATGGAAATTCACAATCCTCCAACTTCAAACTCTCAGTCAAGTAAGTTTTTATTTCAAATTTGCTTACTTGAACACTCATCTCTCTTAAGGCGTAAACAAACAAATATGGATGACCTATAAAATTAGACACACAAAACTAGAGCAACAATTCAGAATATGCAAAGTGTACAGAAATTGAAATTCAAAATCAAATTACAATTAATAATTGAATTCCAACAATAAACAAGCTTTGATAAAAAATAAAAAATAAAAAAAACCACGCTATACAATGGATAAAGAAGATGAAAAATAAAACATAACAAAAAATGCAAGTATATATTATTGATGCATGGATCGTACACATGATTGAGCAGAGCAAGTACTTTATTGTGCAGAGTACATGAAAATAAGATTTGTGCCCTCTTTCTTTTTTAAATTTGGTGAATATTAGATGAACCTTTTTGTTTGTTCAAATGGAATGGACAATTCCTCATTTGAAGTATTACACTACCAACACACTTCCGCTACACAATGCACAAACACCCACACACAACAGTTAGATGAATTCTTTAAAATTTGGTTTTTATTTTATTAGTAAGGCCTTGATGTAAACAAGATTAAGAAGAGCACAAAAAACAACTTTTTTTATATATTTTTAATATATTAAACTGTATAAAAAATTTAAAAATTTTAAATGTATTCTTAAAAAAAAATCTAGTTAGTCATTTCAAATTATTTATGACGCCTTATCAACTTTCATATAAAGATTTTAATTATGAAGTCAAATATTTAAATAAAATGATTTACAAATAAATATTTCAAATAGTTTCATTAGTTATTCAACAAATTGCACCTAAAAGAAGAAGAAAGAAAGAATAAGTGTTTAGTTTAATGAAGCTTTAAATATTAGAATCAACAAAATATTTTTTCATGAGTAGCAATATTCTTAAGGGAAATATTACTCATTTATTTTTCTTTCATAAACAGAATTGATACAAAGCAAAAATAGCAAACTTTATAATATGATGACTGACCTATGTTCAACAAAACTTTCAAAGTAAAGCTCCCTTAATAAATATATAATGTTGAAATAAATATATTGGGGATAAAAGATAAGATCCTTTCACTAGAGTCTACAATATAAAAGAAAGCTATACATACTATAATTAGCATCTCAATAGAGAATGCTCAACTTGAATGCAATAATGCAGCCTATACACAAAGCTCAGACAAGACATTTATATTTAGCAACTTATAACATGGTAGAACAAAATGTCTAAGCTAAATGGTTGAAGACAATTTAGGTGGACATGGTGGAAAAAAGACAGATCCACCTTGTTTTATGTTATTGTGTAGAATCATTTTATGTTGTGTCTT
Source organism: Arachis duranensis (assembly GCF_000817695.3). Classification (NCBI taxonomy): domain Eukaryota; kingdom Viridiplantae; phylum Streptophyta; class Magnoliopsida; order Fabales; family Fabaceae; genus Arachis; species Arachis duranensis. The sequence goes on from NC_029776.3 coordinate 89,827,077, forward strand.
TTGGTGATTTCAGGAACCAATTTGGCACCTCTACTAGACAAGCTTATATGCACTTTATCAAATGGAGCACCAAAACAACCTCGTCATGTTCCAGGCATGTTGTTACCCGTGCTGGAAAGGATTATGAAGGCGCAAACGACCGAGAGCGAGAACACCGATAGCCACGTGTTCTCCGTGTACATTTCCATTGCATCGGTGAATGAGAACCGTGCACGATTTTCGGCCCAGTTCCGAAGCCGATCGGCCTCAGCCGCATACAGTGCTCTACCCTGAAATGTAAGAATAGGCTGCAGTGTAAGTCCTTGCTCAAAATATTAGCTATCAAGAGAAAATTCAATTGACTAACAACAGCAAATACTCTCTTCGTTTCAAAATAACTCTAGCTTTCACTTTTTTTGGTTCATTGAAACATTAATGTATCTAGAATATAGATATATTAATGTTTCAAAAGAACCAAAAAAGTGAAAATATTTTGAAACTGAGGGAGTAGTTTCAATGAAATTTTAGGACTAATGATGTTTGGAAGTATTGCAAGATCTGATTCTTTTATAAATTACTTGTAGTACAAGAAGAAAAGAATAATATTGGTATAACACAACATAATAGATCAACAGAGAATCACCCTTACCTCGTCATCGAACCAGCGACCTCGCCGTAACCATGCAGTTACCAAAGCAAGTAAAATTCTTGGAGGTGTCAAGTAATTGATGGCTTTGCCTGTTCCCTTAATGACACGCATCCGTGGAACTAACGTTCTTGCAACGGTTTCCGGAAGCTCGCAGATGATGTTAAACATTTGCCTGTTTTGGACAGTTGAGCCACTGCGCACAAGCCGAAGTTTGGACAATTAAGCAATACTCATTCAAAATACAAGGAAATTCTCAATTCTTGGAGAATGACAGAATCGCCTTTGGCGAAGATAAAGAAAAGGTGTCTCCTCACATGAAGTTGACACGTATTATGTTAACCAATTTAGTCAAACATGTCAAACTATTTAACGGATTTCAGTTATCTTCACATGAAAATATCTTCATGCATAGAGCCACCAAAAGAAAAATATGATGGAACTTTCCAAATTCACAGGATTTGGAAATAAATCCAAGCAAGATTACAATTCCACGATAATAGGCTTGTAACAAAAGACATACCTTAAAAGCAAATCTGTAAGAACCATGCCTGGAGATGCCGTATGAACACCTACTTTGGATCGCTTACATTCCTTCAACAATGATCCTTGAAGTTGCCTAAGACCGCATTTTGTAGAACCATATCTGCACATTAATTGTAAGGGACAGCAAATTGTAAGCATCATTGGCAACACCATCGATCATGACTTTACAGGAACATATGTTTTCTAGAAACTACTTCCAGAGAATAACTCACACAGCTGTCAGAGGTGTGCTGGAACCACCGGAACCGGCACCGTCCATGTTAAATATGTGGCCTGCCCTGTTTTGGTTTCTCATAATACGCATGGCTTCTCGAGTGCAAAGTATGGATCCGACCAAATTTGTTGAGACAATCTATAATTATTAGAAACATACCAAGAATGGATGAGTATTGAGCTTGTCCAAATTTGATTTTAACAAAATTTATAAGGAACTAGTCATCAATAATTACCTGCTTAATGTCTTCATCACTAAATTGAAGCAGTGGTCTAAACCCTTTATTTGTTCCGGCATTGTTTATCTGTTGAAGAGTTTGAATGACAAAATCCAAAAGATTAGAAGCGAAAACATAGAAATTGCATTATCAATTATATAAGGAATGCTTAGATGTTTATCAATGAGGAAACTTAAATTTCACAGAAGAGATAATAGAGTGCATGCAAAGCCAAAGCCAATTCAGATATATAAATATCCATTCAAGGCATACCATCATCACATTACTGAATGTAAATATCACAATTCTCATCTCTATTCCAAATACTAAATTGTAAAGCCTATATAAAGTATGAAATATGACACATGCTCAAATAAAGTAAGGGATACAAGTTTTCTTTCATAGTCATACTTTTTGTATAAATAAATGGTTAGACAATATAATCCCAAAATAATAATTAAAAAACAAACAACAACTTAGCCTTATCCTGCTTGGCAGATCCAAGTACATGGATCAAACAATATTATAGTTCCCTATCAATTATCATTACTATAATTTAATCTCTATAGTGCTTATTCATAAAACTCAATATTCTCAACGGCGAGAAATCGAGAATAGCCACAACACTTACCCAAATATCAATATGTCCAAGCTGATTTACAGCAAAGTTTGCCAATCTTTGCACATCTTCCGGCTCGCAGACATCACAAGCAATGCCTACCACTTTTGCATGAGAAAGTTTCGTCAGAGACGAACCAAACGCATTGGAAATGCCTTCTTTTAGGTTTTCCTCCAGCTCTTTAACAGTTTCTTGCACAGACTCGGGGCTGCCTTCACCAAATGCGAGCGCCGAAGCAATAGCATGGTGTGAGTAAAATGTAGTACATAAAAAATAACCAAACATTAAATCTAGTACTCTAATCTCTTAAGAAAACCAAACAGTTCCCCTAATAGAGAATACCACCTGCGAGAGGTAACGACGACTCGGTCTCCAGAAAGAAGGAATTCGCGAGCCAGGGCTTTCCCCAACCCCCTTGTGCTGTAACAAATCATTCAGAACAAGCAACAAATAAAGCAATGTCATACAAAAACAAAAGATAATTGTATTTTAATATCATTAAAGTAACTTCTAACTACTACTAACATAAGTCTGCACAATTTCATTGAACATAAACAATTATGGGAATCAAATACCAATAATTGGAGAGGAGGCCTTAAGTTAATGTATATACCTGCCAGTTATTACAACATTACGTGGACCAGCACGACAATGTTCCTCCAAAACCATGTTAGCACCAATCATTGTCCCAATGATAATTCCTCCAAGCCAGCTATACCATATAAGTGCATCCAATTGACTATCTCCACCTTCACAAATATAATAACAAATGCATATTAGAGCAAGGAATTATTTTCTATGTGCTTACAATGTAACTAGAAAATAATCTCTTAGAGCAAATAGATTTCCATACACATTTTTCAATTGGGAAACTAAAGTTGTATGAGGGCCAACCTGACATCTGAAATCCAATTGCAAGGATGACCCCAGTGCTCATCATAGTCACAATATACCTTCCAATTTGTATGGCAATCTTGAATACAACACAAGATAGAAATAAGAAAAAAAGGGGGCAATTTTGAATAGTAATAACTAATAAGATGACTATTTTTATATATAAAAAAAAACAACTTACTGATGATAGCACTTCCTCAACCTTGACGACAGCTTGGCGATACTCATCATCTGATTTGGAACCCATCATGAAATTCCTCAATAGAATAGACCTGAGTGAGTTCCAAAACCCACCTACCCTTTTGTCTTTCAATTCATCATTTTTCTTCAAATTTCTAATCTTTTTGTCCTTCAAATCACCCCCATCTTCAGTCCTAAACGCCCTGCACTGTTGCTTCACATAAAGCCCTTCACAATTATGCCCAAAACCAAGCACCCCAAGTGAAGAACTTGAGGAGCTGCTCCTATGAAACCTTGTTCTGTGTTGGTTGCTGAAACTCTCTGGAAAAACATGGATCTTCATAACTGTAGCCATAGTTAGAATTCAGCAGATCCAAAGTTCATGGAACAAACCACAATAGAACAGGTTTGGTGAATACTGAAAAAATAAGAAAAACTGTTGAATTTTGAGTGGCTTCGTTCAGGTTTATTTATTGTTATCCATTGTTGGTGAAAAATGAAAACAATGTTTTTGTAATTTTGTGGCTAGAGTATATGAAAAGAGAGAAAATATCTCAAGGGAAAGAAACCACCGATCCAAGTGGGACATGTACAAACGTAAGAAGGAACTGAGTTGAGTGTGATGACCACACGTTACAGAAACCTCATCTTCATTGGATTGGTTGACACGTGGCAATGTGGGTCTGTGTCCACCTCACTTTTTCAGTTTTACTTTTTCCCACTTCTACCTTCGAACTAGAGCTGGAACAAGATTTGGATTATGATTACAGGTAAAAGACAATGTTGAAAGTTCTAGTTTCGATTTAGTCCTAACTAGAGAGTACTTATTTGAAATGTTAATGTTAATCTTTTTGTTTTTCTTGATTAAAATATTATTTATAAATTTTTGCGTCAACTCAGCAAAATAAAAACATAGGGAAACTCTTTTAATGGAAACAAAATTTGCCACCATTATTAACGTGAACGTAACGATAAATGTTGTTTAGATTTGAAGTGTGTGTTACTGTTTACATTTTTACAAGTTGCAGCCATGTTATTATCATGACATAACATAACATTTATTTCTATATATTTTAAAAAATTATGAAAAATAAAACAATTACTGATTACGCTTTTTAAATTATTTTTTCATTGCTTTCTCTAACAGGTAATTGAATGATAGCCAATGAATATAGCCATTCCTGTGGAGAAGGAAAAAGAAAAATGGAGAGAAAATAAAAAAGAATGAATGATGCGAGATTATACTTCAATATTATATATATGTGGTGGTAAGAAAATTTGGTTGGGTAGGTGCTAGATATGAAATTAGAAATTATGAGTAGAAGAAAGTCCAGGATGCCTTTGATTTGCGTTTTTATTTTTTGTTTTTATTTTTAATATTTTTTATATTTTTTTAATTTTATAAAAAAATAGATGAAAACAAAAAAATAATAAAATCTTATTTTCTGTTTTTACCTTCTATTTTTACTATTTTTCTTTATGAATTTAGAAAACATAAAAAAAAAATATTAAAAATAAAAAATAAAAATACAAACCAAATGTCTCCTTAAAATTCATAATTATAAGAAAAGTTTCTTAATTGTAATAGTAGTATAGTACAGAAAAAGGCTAAGCTTAAAATATTGTCTAAATTAATACAGACGAATATTTAGGGGAAAATGCATTCAGTTCTTAAGTTTCTTTAAAAAATAAAAAATCTTAAGTTGGCAAGGAGCATGATATATATTGCTCGTTTGTTTCTGTACTCAACAAGAACACT